>NC_135492.1:17802659-18023613 GCF_052094955.1 Ictidomys tridecemlineatus | reverse complement strand
TGTTTTGGTTTGCTTGCTTATTTAAAATGTTCTTAAAATTGTATACAGTTAATTTAGGGGATACTCTAGTTTTGGGGATATTGTGTTTTTCACTTATTGATTCATATACATAATATGTTTTCATTAAATAATTCAAGTTTTGAAAAGTAGAGATTTTATTACCTAAAACGAGTAGTGATTTAAAATTTTATTTATATACTATTTTTTTTTGCTCAGTGTTTTCTTTTTCCTGTGTACTAATCTTTTTGTTCTTTACCCACATATTTTTGTTTAAATTAAGCATTCATACTTTTTCAAGAGTAGTTTCAGTCATGAAATTAGATACTTATTTATTCTCCCCTACTGTGAGAGCAAGTTCTTCATATAGAGCTTGTTACTTTTTTGAATATACCAAATTCACACTTATCTGTCTTCCCCAATTCCTCCATCTTCTTGTTTTGTACCATATTTCCTATTTTAGGTTACACTGAACCCAGTATACATAAAAAATTATGTAAAGCTCTAGAGCAAGAGGGTCTTAGGAAGAAAAGTATAATTATGTTATTGTATAAACTTTTAAAATGTTGTCTAGCAAGCTACAACTGCTTAAACAGATGTGATTGCTTTATTGTTTCAAATTTATGCCAATCAGAGTTGATAGGATTTGATCACACTCTGGTAGATTTATGAGATAAATTATAATATTGCATGACATACTTCAGATAGAAAATATCAATATGAGTTGGATATCATTTCTTGTTTAAGATAACAAGCCCATAATTCTTTAAATCAGATGGCTGCTACTTTTGAGAGAATATTTATCAGTTTTTGTAAAAATTAACAGCATCTTTGATATTTTCTTCATGGTGACAAAAAGTATATAGTAAACTTCTGTTCTCATATGCAGATGTAATTGTTAACCAAAAGCATCTTGTTTCTATGTAGCTATAGATAGTTTAATATTGAAGTTTAATATTTTTCATGCAAAGAAAATAGAAAACAACATACCCACTAAGAAAGCGACAGATTCTTACAAGGATGCTAGAGCCAAGGAATTGGGAATCAGGCTCTGGTTCCTGTTTGTTCTCACAGCAGATTATAGAACTATATTTAAAAGCCTCTGCTGAGAATGATTGTAACTTTGAGGATGTCATATAGTGGAAACTGTACTACTTCAACTTTGAAATACAGGTATGGGGTCTCCTGAGAACTTGATGTGAAATTGTTATCCAATCAAATAACTTGTGAAAAGAAGGTAAGAGTTTTAAGTTTCTTACACTGGCAAATTTAATTTTTAGATTATGGGTACTAGGCAAACGAGTGTTTTTTTTTTTTTTTTTTTTTTTTAAATGCGGTTCCTCGTGTTTCAGGTATGGATATTGGAAACTCTTTTTAGGAGAAAATAGTTTAAATTGTAACAGATTTTTAAAAAATTAGAAAGTATAGAGGATACAAAGAATAGGTAACATTGTATTTACCATGTAAGATTACTATGTTAACAAACACTATATATTTTTTAAAAATATTTTGAAAGTCTTTCCCTTTTCAGAGATGATCACTATCCTGAAATATGCTTATATTCTTTTGTTTTTATATTATCATTACATTCTTATATCCATTAATCTTAGTTCATCTAATGTTTTATTAGTCTTTATGCAGTTCTTTTCCCCCTTTTAACTAAACATTATTCCTGACTTTGTAAATTTGCTACTGTTTGTACATCTGGTTTATTCCTTTTCACAGTTCTATAATATTTCATAATCTGACAACCTAAATACTATAATTTATCTGTTCCTCTTTTGACAAACACTGAATGACCAGGATACGTTACACAGACTTCTTCCATAGATGTTTATGGGGCTCTGTAGGCCTAGTGTTTTGAACACATAGGACCAGGTGCCATCAACTCTCAATTGAGCACTGTATCAAAGTCCTGGCAAAAGTCGGCACCCTCAGGCAGTTTGGTTCCAGTAGATCGCTCTTTTCTTGTTGAACTTCTTCTGTCTTGAAAGCCATTCTACTGTTACCATTTGTAGTAGAAAAAAAAAGCCTGCAGACAACATTGTCAGGCTGCTCTTTTTTTGTTTTAGAGGCTTCTGTTCTTCTCACCTCATTTAAAAACAAATAAATAAAATAAAAAAGTAAAATCTCCATTTAAAAGGATTTTTGAAACAGATGCATTCAAAAAATGTTATCTAAGTTTCCATTTTTGCTTTATTTTAACCTGTGTTAGACTAGAACCTATGCTTTTTGATTTATTTTTCCATAGCAACACATGAACTGGATGTTTATATAAATAAAACATAGTTTAGTTTTGCTTACTATGACCAATGATTTGTGCCAAGATAGTTATGTAATGCTGATATAATAATAAAACATTGATTGTTGAAAATGATATTTTACGAATAGTTTGAAATTTAAAAGATTATTTGAAGATACTATAATCTCAATTACATTTCTTAGGTTTGAATTTCTATATATTTTTTTTTAGTTCAACTCACTTTAGTGCATTTTGTATTTTGGAAAAAATCATGTACTTGGTAGAAGTCGTGTGTATCTAAAACTATACTTAAACACACACTTATAGTATCTCACATTCATACACATACACACACACTCTCCTGTCTGTCTCTTTCTTAAGATTTGGGTTTTGGTGTGCTCTCGAAAGAGAAATTGTCCATTTATGAAATTCTTTGTGTCTAGCAGCTTGAAGTTTCCTCCTAGAATGCCACATGTTAGACTATTATTGTTATTAATCATTTTATTGAAAGTACTTCTTGAAATAAAAGATTAAATGAATTTGTAGGTCTGGACCATTTCTTGCATAAGTGTAATTTCAGAAAGCTGAAAAATGTTTACACTGTGTAATAAACAGATGCTGCTCTAACAATGCAATACATTATGTGCCAAAAATGATTTCAGTTTTAATCATAGATGCTGATTTAATGAGACAAGACTAGCTCACATCAAAATGGATTTAGGGTGTGATTTTTGCTTTCTGTTTTTTCTCTACATAATTAATATACATACCTTTTAACAGTATCATATTTGGGGGAGTATATCTGGTTTTCATACCTATTTTCTTTTTAGAATTCACAGGAGTTTAGTAATTGTGTCATAAACCCATTTAATATAGTCATTAAAATATTTCAAAGAAGATGAGCCTTGTCTTGTATCAAGTCTGCTTTGCATGAAGAAAGCTCCTATACATTCAGGTTTTAAAGTTTCTACCTTTTTTGACAGGCATCAAGAAATATGTTCTGTAATTTGTAGGATAGTTTTATGAGCTATATTCATTCAATGAATGTGGCTTCCGTGAGACAGTGACACTTGGGGTTTAAAATCTCCCTTTTTTTAAAAATATTTATTTTTTAGTTTTAGGTGGACACAACATCTTTATTTTTATGTGGTGCTGAGAATCGAACCCAGTGCTTCATGCATGCTAGACGAGTGCGCTACCACTTGAGCCACATCCCCAGCCCTAAAGTCTCTTTTGTATACTGTGTTTAGGTTGCCCCTTTGGTTTGGTCTGCATGGAGGCACTAGAACCTTTACTTACCTATGAAAGAAATCTAGCTAGGCTCTATATTTCTTTCATTTTCACTTAATTTATTACACAAGCATCTTCAAACTCGACTATAGTTACTGACTTTGAACCCTTAACTTCTTCATCTGAATTGTATATCTTGATTGACAAATTTGCTTTTACATATGATCAGATAATTCTGTATTTGGAAAAATATTCCTACTGTGGGTTTTATTCCACTGAATAAAGTTTGGAAGTTTTCTGGACTTTGGAATATTCACCTAAGAAATATATTGAGGATAGAACTCAAATCTAAACACAAAATTTGTTGGTTTTATATACATTTTATATATATAACTTAGAAGTGATTTTTATACAATTGTTTTTTTTTTTGGTGGTTTTGTTTTTAAATTGTGCATCTTCCTCTACACTGCAACTTAGTACATGAGGACAGCTGTGAAATTTTACAATTCTGGATTATGTTGGTGCTCAAAAAGTATTAACTTTTGGAAGATTTTGGATTTAGGATTTTAGAATTAGGGATGCTGATCTTCCACATGTGTATGTATTCTTGAATTCTTTTTGTGGGTTATTCAATGGCAAGTCAGTTTTAAAAAATGTTATATGCAATTCACTGAAGTTGCTTTTATTTTTCACCAATGGTGTTAGTAGAGTTTAAGAAACATTGGCCTAGTGGATCTTTAAATGACCACTTCAGATGCCTTCTGGGGCTAACCTGATAATGATGTAAATACCTTACTACTTTAGCTAATCAGAAAGTCTGGGTTCCATCTAAAGGCATTCAAAATGAAACAAAACACTGTATTAGGCCAACAAACACTTTCAGGTGAAATTCAGTGTTCTAACTGGGCCCAAGTCTTAGTCCAGAGACAGAAACAAACCCAAAGATGTATATTATTCCAAAGACTTGAAAATATATAAAGCATAAGCTCATTACTATGTCAAATTGCTATAAAATGTTTTAAGCAGAAAGTGCATGTCAGGCAGTGGAACTTTGAGGAATGTGGTTTTTAGATGTAGATCTTTTAGAACTTTCCATGTTCCCTCCTGCTCTTAAATCCTTTGGCTTTGCAACAATTTATAGCCATGAAAATTAGGAGATAAAATAGCCTTATCCAGTTTTTCTGTTTTGATAAGAAATGCCTGTGATAGGATCTAAGAGAAATGTGAAAGATTATTCTAGGTATCTGGGTTACTCTGTAGATAGATTAAAGGGAAAGTGAACTTTGTCCTTGATATGTCAAGGTAAGGTGATGATGCAGTATCCCAGCATCTGTTTCTTAGCAGATATGCTGATGAAAAGTCACATAGGAAAAGTTCAGTGTCATTGAAAAAATGCAATAGCATTTGGATACCTACTAAATTTTCTGCATCTGAGTATGCATACACAAAATTATGATCTTATTTTCTGGTTTTAGGGGCAAGACTATATGTACCTTCAAGAGAGATCATGATATACAGCTATTAAGTCTTACTTTAGTGACTTGGGTAATTGTAATAGAACCATGGAGCCATTAGGCTCCAGATGGAACTTTAATCTGGCTTCTGATTGAGCAGAGGAGTGTCTTTGCAGAGTCTCTGAGCATCTGTTAACGAAATATATAGGACATTATTCAAGATTTGTACAAATTAACTCACCCTTGGGTTATAATTCAATTTTTCTTTATTGAGAAATGTACTGTAAACAGTTTTGTGCAATTAAATAAAAGTAACCTAAACTCATTATCTGTTAACTGGTCACATATATTTTTGTGATTTAACTCAATGGATTAATGAATTTATGTACACTTTTAAAGATTGTAATTTATATATAAAATACGAAGTGTTGTTTCCTAATTTGAAGTAACTTTCATGACGTTATCTATTTTAGAGAAACCATTTAAAAATAATTATGGTGGATCCATCTCTGAATGACAGAAACCCCCAAATAATTTACCTTATTCCAGAAGGAAGTTTGTTTTTCTCTCATATTGCAAATTTTGTAAGTAGAGGAGACTCTAGGGCTTGATCTTTAAGCACGGTATGAACCAAATACTAACTTGGTTTATCTGTGTTTCCTATTTATCCTCAGGCTAGTTTTCTTCTTGTTTTAGTGTGGTTATAATCTGAAGTTGGAACAACAAACATCCATTAGTTTCAGCACAGAAATAGAAGTTTCATAATCACATACTAAAAGTTGTTTTCATTTTACCTGTTTAGACTCCATGGTCACCTTTAGACCAGTAATAATCACTGTATGCTGTTTGGTTTAAATACGTCTGGGTTTCTGAACCAGCCCTGGAGCTAGGATATGATCTGGGGAAGTCAGTGTCTTCTGAATCACTGGGGAGGTAGGTAAGAATGGATGTTGCATCTACAATTACTGGAATCTCTACTGTAAACATTGAAAACTTTCTAATCCATTCTACGATTTGAGGTTTTAGGTTCTTTCTCTTCAAATTTATTAATATTGCTTTTATTAATTATTCTCCTATTTATAGGAAACAGAAATTAAAATTGTATACTGGACAGTAATATTAGATACTTTGTAGTTCCTTTTGTTAGGTAGGAGATATAGGGTGTGGGGAAGGGATAAAAAGGGCAGACCACCACTTAGGGCCCTCAGTCACAACTCAAACTTCACTTGTCTGTCACTCTACCTGTGAATGAAAACTGGACATCTTTCTGTTAAAGGGAGGAAGCTAGAAGACCACAAGGAAGGCCCTGAAGGGAAAGTCCCTGATCTTGGGCATGTGCTGACCTAAAGTTAACTTGTTACTAGTTAACATTGAGATTTACTCCCTCAGTGCATTTTCTGAGATGGGGCAGGGGACTGTAGAGAAGAAATTGTCAGATTCAGCTGTCAATCACGGTGACAGACTCAGATCTATCCAGGGGAAAAGGGGAAGAACGAGCACATCCCAATAAAACCAAGCTCCGCTATGTAGACAGGGCCTTGAGCTTCTTCACAGCTCTGCCACTCTGCTTTCCCAGAGTGAACTTCATTTTCAGTAAACCTTTGCTTTGCTTGCCAACCTCTTCCTTCACTCAGATCCTTTTGGTGGGATGCCAAAAACCTGGACCTGAGACCCCCTAGGAACCCATGCTAATACTTTGGCTTTTTTTATTATGTAGATCCTGGAAAAAATATAAACATTACCTGGTAGATGTGAAGTATAAGGTGATTGTATTGTTAAATAAATGTTAGTGACATTTTCTGAAAAAAACGGTCATATATCACCACTACATTTTATTCCTTTCTCAGAAGAAAGCAAACAGTTCTGTGAACCTACAGTCCTCAGCAGGCTTCCTTTTCATGTATAGCTAAGCCTCTTTTTATTTTTTCTTATAAATTGAAGTATAATTTACGTGCAGCAGAATGATTTATTTTTAATTTTTTAATTTTCTTTTTGTTTTAGTTGTAGATGGACACAATACCTTTATCTTTGTCGTGCTGAGGATCGAACCCAGTGCCTCACACATGCGAGACGAGTTTTCTACCAAGCCACAAACCCAGCCCTTAGTTAAGTTTTAATGACTGAGAATAAGGGTTGGAAATTAGTTATAAATCCATAGCAGAAAGTTCTTATCCTGAATCTAAGTTAGCAAATATTGAAAAAATAGCCTGTAAGAGAAAAAAAAAATTTTCAAGGAGTACTAGAGCAAATGTAAATTTTTGGGTATGTCTATCCCTGATAGTTTTTATATGTAGGTTTTCTTGGAAAGTTGCAAGGTTGTTTTTCTGCCAGTTTATCCCCTGTTCTTAAATTTCCGTTGCTCCTTCATATGTCAGATATACAGTATTGCAAATATTGGTAATTTGGAATTTGTGATAAATTGATGGAAGGTAGTTTTAAATCATCATTAAACATCTTGATAAATAGCCAGATAAACAATAATTCTGATTACCTTTGTAAGGGTTAAGAAAACAAGGCATTCCTAGATGCTTTCTTTTCCCTTCTCCCTATATCTAACAGGTCTTATTGATTCTCTATGATCCCTGTCTCTAGAATCAGTTCTGCATATTTTGGTTTGGACTTCACTTACGTTATATTGACTCCCTATCTCTGTACCAAGATATTCATATGATACACATTATTCTATACCTTGGCCTTTCCTCTTTGAATGTTTTTTTCACTTTCCAATCTATTTGAACCCATAGATTCACTCATTCTGTTTTTAGAGCTTTGTAGTATTCCAAAGTAGGAATGCGTAGTGTATAATTAAAATCTTTTCAATGTTGTTCTTGTTAAAGGGTCCCAACCCCTCCTCTATAATAGCTGTTCTTGGTCATGGAATGGAATATATACTTCCCAAGGATAAGTGAGTCTGAGCCTGAATCTTGCATGAGCCTTTGGAAATCCTGTTCCCCAAGTTTTGATATACCTTCCTGGTTGAGGGTTTCTTTGTGGCAGGAACTTAAGTGCTTCAGATATCAAAGTAGACAAAGATTATAAACTCTCTAATGGTCTGACTTCTTTTCTTCCAGTGGTTTAATAATTTTCAGCAGCTTGCTTTTTCTTGCCTGGGAATCGTGTTTTTCTTGTGCTTTCACTTTTCTTCATTGACATGTTACATTTTTTTTTAGTACCTTTCTCCTTTTTTTTTTTTTATTCATTGTGAAGCTTTATTTCATGAGATTTTTCCTGTTCTGGACTGCTAGGCTGTTTACTAAGAGTGCTTGTAATTTCTTCTGAACTTAACTCCCTTGTACTAGATTTTTGAGTTGTTTGAGGATGCAGTGGCATTATGATTTTTTTTTTAGCATATAGACAGTGTACTTAGAACTACACATAGTAGGAAATCAAATATCCAACTAAATGGACTTTAGTGGAATAACTGTAGATATCTAATAATGTTTTTGTTTGTAAAAAGTAATTGAAATTTTTATTAATAAATTGGAGTTTCAAAATGGCTTTATAGGAATTAATATTTTGAGAGTTTAAAATCTACCCAGAAGAACAGATGCAGAGAGTTGCAAAGTTTCTAAAGAGATGGAATCACTGGTGGGCTTGCAAATATAGGCCATTTACCTGACTGTATCAATGAAGCTAAAGAAAGATTATGCCCATTGAGGGCAGGGAGTAGTCTGCCATCTTTGCTAAAGGAGAGGTCCAGATCTTGAAGTTGGTACTACTCAATTCAGACTTTACTAGAAGATTTTTAATATTATGTTTTTAGTCTCTCTATATAGACATATTTAGGGAGTTGAAGGTGGATAGTCCAGATTTTCTTTGCAGATGGAATAGTGATCAAGAGGTAGATTTGAGCTGGGCATGGTGGTGTATGCTTATAATCCCAGCAGCTTCAGAGGCTGAGGCAGGAGGATCTAGAGTTCAAAGCCAGCAACTTAGTGAGACCCTAAGCAATTCACTGAGAGCCTGTCTCTAAACAAAATATAGGAAGGGCTTGGGGATGTGACTCAGTGGCTAGTGATTAAGCATAACTGGGTTCAATCCCCAAAAGAAAAAGGTAGATTTGAGAAGACATGATTCAAATTCTGGCCATGTTACTTGCTTGTTGTGTGTCCTTCTTTGGCAAGCTTCTATCAGAATATAATTTTTGATCAGTGTGACTGAAGGTCAGACCTGGAGTCATTACATCCTTGGGGTAATGACTACCTTCCCATGAAGAGCCGGCCATCCTGTCTCCCCTTAAGCCTATACCTCATTTCATCAGCATTGTGGGCCCATGTGATCAAACTATTCCCCCTATTTGAACATGTATTTCTATATGTATATATGTGTATGTTTGGTAACTAAATATTCAGTTCAATGACTTATGTTGGAAAAAATATCTGAAAACATATGAAATGCATTTAGAACACTACTAGCCTCCTATTTAAAAAGAAAAAGTAGTATTTGATATATCCTAGAACGTGCTTCTTAAGAATAGGGTCTGGGTCATCTTTATTTTTGTTTTACTGAGTTGTGTTTGAGGGGAACATCTGAGTTTATTTTAGGTTTAAAAGATTGTGTGCAGCAGGAAGATTATTGTGGGCTCTGATAGGATTCTGAAAACAGGACTTTGTTTTAAGATTATAGGAAGAACTTTTGGTTTTAAGGCAATTTATCAGAACAAACCTTACCTTTACTTCCCAGCTACTGTTTGTTTCCATATTATTTTGGCTTGTGTTGTTACTTTCTTGCTGTAGCAACTAAAGCAGAAGGCCATTTTCTCCAGAGATTATTAATTGAAATTGTTTGAGGGGCACAAAGAATCTGAAGCAGCCTGTCCTTTTAAGCTAAGTGGTGAAGTTTGCTGATCAGAGCTTGAACTAGTACCTACCTAAAGCCTGTCTCATTGTTGCTGACATGGCATTGAAGAGGCTGGGTTCAAGACAACATGTTTTAGAAGGTGATTGTGACTGCCAGTTTCAGTAAAATAGACCATAGGGGCTGAGAAAATGGCTCCCTTCAAATCTGAATGCTGTTCCATGGGAAGGATGTTGTGTGAATACAGGAATATGCTGTTTGATTTGCTGAATAATAACAGTGTCAGTTTCCTAGAGTTGCTGTTACAAAGTACCACAGACTGGTGGCTTAAACACAGAAATACATTATTTTATAATTCTTGGAGCTAGAAGTCTGAAATCAAAGTGTTAGTGGAATTGATTCTTGGAGAGTGAGAACCTGTGGTCTTAAACCTTGATTATTTAAATGTCTTAGTCTTTTTAATAATTAGTTGATTTAATAAAGATGATGTCTTATCAGTATTCTATTTATATAGTTATTTACAGTATTTGGATGTCAGTTTGTTACATATGATTAATAAAATTGGAAAGTTTACAGAATTCATGTTGGTGGGTTTTGTTTTGAAAATTGATCCTTTTGGTTAGCATATACATTTTTAAGACAATTCAGTAGGATGAAATCTGTTTCATAATATCATGATAGCAGAGTTTTATGTCTAGTGACAATGATTAATTATGTCAATCTCTTTTTAATCTTTGTTTTAATGTATCTAAAAGGTTACAGCTTTAAAATTAAATTTGATTAAACTGGTTTTTCAGTGTTATTTTAGTCTGCTAAGATGTGTTTTCCTCATTTTAATGTTAAATATATTAGTAGCTTAAACTTATAGTTGTAGTAGTAACTTAAAGGAATTCCAAGTGTTTTAATTTTTCCTTTTGACTTTGCATTTTAATTTTGAAGTCTTCTTTTGAAAATTTCAATACTTAAATTCTACTTAACCTCATTTCTAAAATTTAATTACCCCTACATAACTGTTTAAGGCATCTACCACCTCATCACAAAATGAATGTATATATCTTAAGCAGATGCAAATTTTACAAATGAATTATTGCCATTAGAATAACCCCTCTACTTCTTACTCAATTTATTTTAACGTTTTCCTAATATATGTGTTCATGAAACAAATTAAAATTGGTTGCTTAGGCCTCATTTATTCCTCCCTTCTTTTTTTCCTTTTTATTTTGAAATAATTTTAGAGTCATGGAAATAGAACCTTTCACCCAGCTTCCATTGATGTTAACATCATATATAAACATAGTATAATTAAAAAATTGTTATGGAACTATGAGCTAAATTACATATTATTCATATTTCATCAGTTTTCCTACTGCTTCCTTTTTCCTTTTCCAAGATCCATTCTAGGAACTCACATTGCATTTAGTTGTCATTTTAGTCTTTGCCTGTGTGATAGTTCTTCAGTCTTGTTTTTTTATGACTTTGAGACTTTAGAATAATACTGGTTAGTTACATTGTAGAATATTTCTAAACATGGGCTTTTCTGATATTTTCTTATGATCAAATGGGGATTATACATTATTGGGGAAGGATATTACAAAGGACATATCTGTGTATTCACAATATCAGATCAGTGGTCCACGGTGTCTTATTATTGGTCATATGATGACTTTTAAATATATAGTTGTTTTTGATACATTCATAATGTTGTGGAACTCAGCACCTCTCTTTAGTACCAAAATATTTTCATCAACCAAAAGAAAACTTGTAAGTGTTAATCACTGACCTCCCCATACTGGACCCAATCTGTGTTTTTACTGTATGGTTTTGTTTATTTTGGATATTTCAAGTAAGTGTAATCATACAATAAGTGACCTTTGAGTCTGGCTTCTTTCATGTTGAAATGCTTTTAAGGTTCACAGTTCAGCATATACCAGCACTTCTTTTCTTTTCTTTTTATATATACATTTTTTTAGTTGTAGTTGATCACAATACCTTTATTTTATTTATTTATTTTTATGTGGTGATAAGGATCAAACCACAGTGCGCTTCGTATGTGCTAGGTGAGTGCTCTACCACTGAGACACAACCCCAGCCCAGCACTTCATTTCTTTTTATGACTGAATAACAGGTCATTGGGTGTATACACTAAGTTTTCCATTTATCCCTCTTGGATATCTGAGCTCTTTCTCTTTTGAATGGTGCTATTAGGAACATGTATATTTATTTATTAAATTGTGAGGTTCATATGGTAATTCTAATAAACTTTTGGGTTGATATTTAATTCTTCTGGTTTTCATTTTCATTTGAGTAAAGAGACTAATTTTGTTACAGAATGATTAGGGTACCACAAAACTCAGAGTAAAAAATATTCTTTGTAGATTTCAAATGTCAAAGTAAGCTATGTTTTAAAAGCTGAAAATATTTGTCATTTTGATGGAGCTGTTTTTTTCTGGACTTAAGTGTTGACAGACTGTACCTCCTTTTCCATTTATAATGATAACAAGATACAATGCTAGAGTGCACCAATTTGTTGTCTTTTGCTCTATCAGTTGATGTTGTATTGCTTTGTCCTTATTTTGGACAGTTTATCTCTTAACATACAGGAAACTTACCAGTATAAGGAAAAATCTAAAATAAATACTGAATTATACTTGAAGAAAGTTTTTTATAATTTTAAATATTTTTTTAAATTTAATATTTGAGATTCTTGATAGTTTTGAACCTTTCTCTATAATGATTTATTTCCACATGATAAGCTGATGTATTGATTTTTAAAAATGCTCTATACTTCTCCATGTAGCAGGTAGAGAAAGGAGAGGAAATAATTTTGTGAGAAACTTGTGATAATTATATGGCAAATGAGAATAGAAAGTCCTCTATTATGAAAAATAAGGACTATAAAGGGTATTTTTAAATCTGGTTTTTCTTGTGAGACTAGGAAGTTTTGTTCGTGGTCTTGTCTGTTCAGCAAATAGAAATTTGTGTTGGTTCTTAAACAGATTAAAATCAAGTCTCATGTTATCTTATTACAAAAAAATTAGTTTCTAATATGCTGAAAATTTGTTGCCCTAGGAAATCTCCTTTCCCCCATGAGTAAGAAGATCTTTGCAGGCCTGCTGTCCCTCTCATGGTTTTCATTCTCATTTTGGGGTTTTCATACAGAGTTTTTGGGATCTTGACCCTCTGGTTTGTTAAGAGTTTCAACTCTTGCATTTTTTTGATACTGGGGATTGAACTAGGGCACTCGGCTACCGAGCTACATCCCCAGACCTATTTTGTATTTTATTTAGAGACAGAGCCTTACTGAGTTGCTTGGCACCTCAGTTTTGCTGAGGCTGGCTTTGAACTTGTGATCCTTCTGCCTCAGCCTCCTGAGCCCCTGGGATTATAGACACTTGCCACCATGCTCAACTCTTGCATTTTTACCTGCTTGGGCTGTAAGTTCTGAAACAAAGCTTTTGGACTTTTTGTGACCTAACAGTAGATATTTGGTATTGACACTGATCCTGTACCCCAATGAACTCTACTGGAATGGGGAGGAAAAATTTGGAATTCTTTGACAAGGAGTAAATGGACACAGTATTGGATAACAATTTGAAGCTGAAGAACTTTATTTCTGCTAATAATCTGAAGAATTGAGCGTTACTGTGAGGACCTAGTCTAATACAGTTTTGATAATGTGACTTATATTAGATACTTCTGAAGAATAAATGGTAGTCTGTCTTAGACTAGTATCATTGCATTTCTAGTATGGAGACTTGGAAATCTCATTAACTTCTTGGAGTTCAGTGGTGTTTTTTTTTTTCCTGTCTTTCTCACTGCTAAGTTCTTCTGGTAGTTAGTTATCTAATAGTTATCAGTGTCATTGTTTCAGACAGTTGCTGAGATTTTGGTAGCCAGGCTTACTGACAGTTGAATATTGGACCTTGTATGCAAGATTTAGAATACATGTATATTCTTGAAAGCTTATTGATTGTAAAGCCATATATGTGTTATAAAAATTCTGTTTTTGGAAACTTGTTTTTCTTACTTTCCTTAAAGGTGGAAGTGTGACTCTTCCTGAGTGTTTAATTTTTAAATAAAAATATTATATTTTAAAGATACTGTTTAAGAACTCCTTTTTTTTAAAAAAAAATATCTTTTTAGATGCTGATGGACCTTTTATTTACTTATTTATATATGGTGCTGAGAATTGAACCCAGTGCTTCACGCATGCAAGGCAAGTGCTCAACCACTAAGCTACAACCCCCGCCCTCAGTGTGAATTTCTAAAAAGGAATAATGTTCCTTCAACAGCTTTAAATCAGGTGTAGGGAAGGTAGTTTTATAAATTCAAAGCCACTGTGTGAAAGGCCTGCATTGGAGGGTTGGTACTAAATTAAAAGGGGATGTATTTTGTGTGTGTTTAAGGAAATATGTTTGGCTTATAGAATTTTCTCTTTTACTTTTGGATTTTTTTCAAAATCATTGCTTTTTTATATTATTATTTATGGAACTAAGTAAAAAAGATATTTTGTTCATAAGCATATGTACATATATTCATCATCATTACTAGAATCCAGCTACTTTTCATCACCTCTTCTCCATTCCAAGCCACCATTGTTTCTCACCTGGGCTTTGTAGCATCATCTTAGCTGAGTTCCATTTGTACTAGCTTCCTTTCCCCACAGGTTTATTCTGTATAAAATATTAATTTTTTAATGACACTGGTGTCCCATTTTTCATTTATTATTTCCTAAAAGCTTTCTTTGGGCATAAAGACATTCTATTGGACTCCTCTAAAACATCAGCTGCACTCACTCTCCTCATACTTGCTGCTGGCACAGCACCTTACTGGTAGTCTTCTTGCACTTCTGGTCTCTTCCACCTCAGGGTCTTTGCACTTGTTCTTTCCTTTATGTGGAAACCCTTCCCTCAGATATTGAAAGGGCTTTCCCCCTCAATATCTTTAGGTCTCTCTCTCTCTTTTTAAATACCTTTATTTTGTTTTGTTTTTATGTGGTGCTGAGGATCAAACCCATGGCCTCACGTGTGCTGGACAAGTGCTCTACTGATGAATTACAACCCCAGCCTTTTAGTTCTCTTTTTAAATGCCCCTTGTCAGAGAGGTTTTTTTTGAGCATTTAATAATAATAATAAAAAATTATAACCTTGCTCCTTTTCCCACCCACATCCTCTTTTTCCCCCTTATATTGCTTTACTTTTCACTAAGTACTTAATCTGAGTTAGTATATATTTCTGTTTATCATCTGTTTACTTCTTTAAAATGTTTCATGAGGAACTTTGTTTTGTATAGTTGAACTCCTGAAATGTCTTGGCACATGATAATCACATACTGTTTGTTTTTTAATGAATAAATGGCTAAGGGGAAGAGAATTCTAGGAAGATGTGAAAAGTGTTGGTGTATTTGAGGTGGGGGTGGTTGTGGTCTTTCTCTCATGATAGTCTTAGAGGTCATGACACATAGTTAGATCAGCCATGATAAAAAAATTAGGATTTTTGTCCTAAGGGACCATGGATAGTACTAATTGTTTGAATCACTGAAAGGATGATTAACATTTTAGGAAGAGAGGAGCAATACAGTAGACACATTGACTTGTCCAGGGATAATGTGGTGATTACTTGAATTAGACCAGTGGTAGATAGAAAGATGCATGGATTAAAGAGATACACAACATTTAGGAAGCAGGCATGTCTAATTGAATGTGGAATAAGAATGCTGCAGAAGAAATTGCCACAGCCAAATGGGTGGGTGGATGGGATGATATTCAGAGATAAAGAGCAGGTTAGTTGGTTAGTTGGTATGGAAAATTGAGTCCAAAATGACTTTGAGGTATTGTTTTCTTTTTAGCGATATACTATGATTGGAATATATTTCCCAGAGTGCATGTGTTGGGAAAATTAATCCCCAATGTAACAGTGTTGAGAAATGAGATGAGAGGTGATTGGGTCATGAGAGCTCTGCTTTTAAAATGGATTAATACTGTTGTTGGAAAAATGGGTTAGTTACTATGGGAGTGGGTTCTGATAAGGGTGAATTTGACCCTCTCCCATCCTCTCTACATTTCATATACAGACATGTTTTCTCTTACCCATGTTTTGACACAGCAAGAAGGTGCTCAGCAGATGCTGGAACCATGTTCTTAGACTTCTCAACCTCCAGAACTGAAATAAATAAATTTCATTTGTTGGTAAATTTCAAATAAATTTTATTTGTTGGTAAATGACCCAATCTTTGTTATTCTGATGTAGCAATACAAAACAGTGTTGTTACAGCTATAACCAAGTAGTATATGCTGAACAGCTTAAAACAAGAGAAATTTATCCTATTAGTTTTAGATGGTAGAACCCCAAACTGGCATGTTGCTGAAGGCTCTACAGGAGAAGTCTAGCTTCTGTTTGCAGAACCCAGCTTGTGTTTGCTGGTAAACCTCGGTGTTCCTTGGTTTGTTAGTTACATGGTCTCCTTTTCCCTGTGTGTCTTCACATATTTTTCCTCTGAGTGTCTGTCCAGATTTCCTTTTTATGTTGGTTTTATGTCTTCGTGTTTAACTAAATCACATACTTTTCATTTGATTACCTCTGTAAAGACCATTTCAAAATAAAGTTATATTCTATGATCCTGGAATTTAGGGCTTCATCATATCTTTCATCCATGAATGACAAAAGTTTAAGGAAGAAGTAACAGGATTTGATGGTTTGAATTAATACAGAATTGGAGGTCAGGAGGTAGAAAAAACAAAGGTAAGTCTTGAGTTTCCAAACAGAACTAGGAAAATGCTGGCACGATTGGAAGGAACAGGAATGTAGAAGGGAAGGGGAAAGACAGTTTTGAGATAAGGTAAAGGTATAGAGGAGTAAGTTTTGTTGTAAGGATGCTGAATTTGGAATTATATATTACAGTTAAATGATTCATATTCTAGTTGGAATTCATGAAAGAGGTATTTTATGTGAGAATCTTTGGGTTCTCTGAGACAGTGAAAAGCTAAGTCTAGAAAAGAAACTAAAGAGAAGAATATGTTGTTGAAATGTATGTCTTCATCCATTATGGAGGAAAAATATTTTGTGAGAAGATCTGCCCCTTTACTCTGTCAGTTCAGTTCTAGTGATGTCTGGATAGTGGATTTAGTTGCCGAAGTAGCCGTTGCATGAACAGAAGTAGAGTTACCAGTTCCTGACAGCTGCCAGTCAGCCTCTGGTCATCTTGCTAAATTTTCAAATATAATTATACAGTAGACTTTAACAAATTCTGTGTTCCCATCTATAATTATAACTGCTTTTCTTGCCTGTAGCCTGTTCTTTGTCTTACTACTCTTTCCTATCTCCCCCTGCTGGTTAGAATTATCCTCTTGTCATTTGGGATCTGTGAAATAAGGAAGCTGTTCACTGTGGTTTTCCTTCTTAAGCATAGATTTATCATTGAATACTATTTCCCTTTCTGCTGTACTAGAAAATACATTTCAATAATAAGCAATGTGTTAAAGCATAGTCTATTTTATATTAAAGTAATTTCTGCTTTTAAAGAATATGCAAATATATATTAGGCGCATTATAAACTTTTATGCAACTGTCAGGAAATGACCACCTCAACTTATCCAATGACCTCATGTCTTTAAGACTCTAAAAGAAAATCTTGCTTATGGCCATTCACATTAAATACTTCAATCTTACAATAAAGACAAAGAGTGTCAACCTAATATTATGTGAGAGAAGTGATATTAGATTTACAGGGGTAGAATATTTGCTTTCCTTGTTGTTTTGTTTCCTGAGGAATGCTTACCCCTTAACCTCAAATGTGCTGTGGTATTAGCTGCTTTAAAATAGATTGCTTAAGACTCTTTATTTGGAAAACCTTAAATATGTATTGTAATGCATTACTTACAATAAAAAAATTGGACTACGATTATATATAAAATGAAACATTAGAGCTGCTGACAGATGTCATTAGCAACTTACTCAAACACAGATCCTTCAAAAATGAACTGCTAGACATCTGATTCAGGGACTTAAGTTATGATAGCTCAAGATAAAATACTGTTGTTCAGTACGTGTATTTTTTTGTTGTTGTCAGTGAACCTTAATTTATTTATAGGCAGTGCAGAGAATTGAACCCAGGGTCTTACGCATGTTAGGCAAGCATTCGACCACTGAGCTACAACCCCAGCCCCCACATGTATTTTTTCTTAGGCACTTTTTTTTGAACCTTTAATTAGTTATTTTTATGTGGTTCTGAGGATCAAACCCAGCGCCTCACATATGCTAGGCAAGTGCACTACCACTGAGCCACAACTCCAGCCCCTAGAAACTTTTTGAAAATGTTTGTATTTTGGTATTTGGTATAGTTTAAAAAACATTCTTCTTTATTCCAAGTAAGTTTTAAATGTAGGAAATAGAAAATCACCTTGATGCAAACATGACAGTTAAAATTGTTGCAGGCAAGATTCATCATTGGATGCGAAAAATGGGGTAAAAATTCAGAAAGAAATGGAATATTTACATGGTATATAAATGTTTCCCCAAGCTTTTTAGATATTTATAAAGAGAAAAGCAGTGACTTTAGAAAGCTTATAAACACCAAGAGTGAAGGTTAGTATTACCTGTAATAAAAGACATATTAATATCTGATATAATGTAATAACACTGAAAAGGGCACAGGCATCACCTATGTGATCTTGCCAAAAATGTCAAACCTCAGTTTCATCATGAGAAAATGGATAGACCCCTATTGAGACACATTCTGTGAAGTAACTAATCAGTACTTTTAAAAAGTGCCAAGGTCATTAAAGAAAGTACTTGGCCATGGGTTTGAGCAGACTAAGGAGACATTACAGCAAAAGGTAACGTGGTAAGTTAAAAGGTAAGTTCTTGTAAGTAACTCTTTGGAGAAGTGCCCCTGTACAGTTGGTTGGAATGAGTGGAAGGTTACCTTTTCCTTCCACATTTAAGTGCTTAAGAAATAGTGAGTATTTAAGAATGCCCATGGGTAACTAAAATCACTAAAAATTTTTACTTAATATTTGCAGGTTTTTGTTTCTAAATGAATCATTAATGCTGAGTAGAAGAAAGTATTTTTAATTTTACATGAGGAATGTAGGCTTTATATTAAAAGGTATTGTATAAGACATAAAAATTCATATTGGTTTAAACTTGAAGCAGATTGGAACACTGAGATTTGTCTTAGCCTGCCAGTTATTAACTCTATGATCTTGAGCAACTCATTTGTTTTAATATCTTTTTCTCATCTATAAATTATTGACAGTAAGAATTACTCTTTACTTTATGTGGTCTGTGAGGATAATGTCATAAACTTGACAATATATACTATCTCACATAGTGCTATTGACTAAACTGCTTGTTGCTTCACTTCAAATCTGTTGTGAATAGTTCCTCCTGGAGGTCTGAGGAACACCATGCCTAGAATACAGTGGTCACCTTAAGGTACTTGGCTCTAATTAAATGAAAAAATACCTTTGAAAGAGTGTTGTGAGCCTAAGTACTGGGAAAATAGAAGTTTAAAAGGTTTTTAAGACTTGGTTAACCAAATTGATGTAGTTTGTGGGATTTTCACAAACCCCACATCTGTACATACTCCTTCAGATCTTGGTCAATAATTAGCATTACCTGATTTTTAAAGGAATAAAAAAAGAAATATCATGTAATAGTGTGTGAAGTAACAGATTTGGGGCTTTTTCAAATCATTTCTTTTTATTCTTTTTGTGTAGGGGATAAGCCATTAGTCTATATTTATAATCAGGACTGGCTTCCTGTAAAATTATTTATTTTAACATTTCATTTATAGATTTTGAAATTTACAATTCTAAATACAGCAATAGGAAGGCACTGCATTTTTGCAGGAAACAAAAAGCACAATTAACATAAAGTCAGAGCCAGCCGCAAATAAAATATTCCAGCAAACTGTGTAGGGAGGAAAAGATGCTCTGGGAAGCAGATGCCAAGAAATGTTATATAGGTGGCCTTGCTACATCAGAGAGAAGAGGAGGAGGTGGAGAAAAGTAGGTAGCAACTAATACTGAAAGAGGGAGCACTTCCTAAGTGTCTGGCATTCTCCTGAGCACTTTTTGCAGATATAATTTAATCTTCCCAAGTACATTTTAAGTTGGCACTCCTTTAACAGATTAAGTAGCTGAGGCTCAGGAGGTCAAATTTTCCTAAAACCCTGAAGCCAAGATCAAACACAGGATTTTGACTCTAGAACACATATTCTTAACCACTGTGCAAACTGCCTCCATGAAGCCAATAGCCACCATCTACAGGTGCACAGAATGTTGTTTGTGTATTTTTTTGTGAATACTTTTTGGGATTGTCTTGAATCAAGGATATAATTTTGCATTCTTAAAAAGTAATGGGCAGTTGGGTGCAGTGGCACATGCCTGTAGTCCCAGCTGCTTGAGAGGCTGAGGCAACAGGACCGCTAGTTCAAAGTCAACTTCAGGAACTTGGCTAGGCCCTAAGCAACTTGGTGAGACCCTGTCTCTAAATAAAATACAAAATAGGGCTGGGGATGTGGCTAGATGGTCAAGTCCCTCTGAGTTCAATCCCCAGTACCAAAAAACAAACAAAAAAGTAATGGGCTAATTCACTGGACCCCTGAAGTCCTGAATAATAACCTATTCCAGAAAAACTTGGCTTTAAAGCACACTGTCTTCCTAGATGGATTTTTTAAAACAATACATATTTGTGTGAAGTTTATTATTGCATATATGATGATTTCATATACATGCTTCTGAAAATTTTTAGTAATTAAGGTACTTGAGTAGATGAAAGTGTAAGGATGAAAAAATATGGACATGGGATTGCATCATTGATTCTTAGGTCAGGGATTGATTCAAAATTTTAAAATTCCTGGCAGAATAGTCTGGCTAACAGGAGTATTTTATTTAATAGAATCTCACTAGTATGGGCTTAATACCTAATTAATTGAATTAGCATTATTTCAAGTATAGAAATAATAGAACTCTATTGTCCATCCCCTCCCCCAGCTTGGCAAGGGAAACTTCCTCAGAAGGGTGTGCTACCAAAGAAAGTCTGGTAAATAAGCATCCTATAGTTTGTTCTTTATGAAAATATTCTACCTAAGATATGCTCTTTCTGCTTGACAAAAGGATGTTGGATCAATGCTTTAAAGAAAAACTTACAATCCCCCTGCCCAGGTTGGAATGACAGAATCAAATGAGCACTAGTCTTTGATAACTAATAGCTGTTAATTTTGTTTCCAATGGGAAAATCTTACAATGCCTAGTGATTAAATTGTTTTATTCTTAGGCATTTTTTTTCTTGTCTTTTGCAGTGTTTTTTTTTTCCATAGCATTGTCCATCTCCAACCTAAGGCCTCACTTTAAGAGAGGTCCACTTTAAAGTGGAATTGATATATTTTGATATTTTTGGTGGAATAATTGGCTGAATTTGAGATTCCTATCATTAGTTAATTCTTTAAAAATATCTTTGGAGCAGGTTTTTATTTTTTTTTAATGTTCTAGAGATTGAGTCCAGGGTACTATATCACTGAGCTATATCCCAACCCTTTTTACTTTTCATTTTGAGCAAGGTTCTCACTGAGTTAACCAGGCAGGCCTGGAGTTTGTGATTTTCCTCCCTCCCCAGTAGCTGGGATTAGAAGTGTATACCATTGCACCTGCATGGAGCAGTTTTGATAGTTACCTTAATCCCAATAAACCAATTCTGGCTTATTTTTTCTTGAATTGATTTTGTTTTAAATGATAGCTTGCCTACCTTATCTGCACCAAATGCCTCCTGATTTGATAACAATGTTTGGACTGTATGAAGTCCAAGGGGGTCAGGAGAGACTTGCCTATGGAAATGTCGAGTTTGATATTTATTGTTATTATAATGGATGCAATCCTTATACCCTGGGCCCTCTGTATTGTATTTCTCTGAAACTACCTCACCTTTGCTTTTCTCTGTTGTGGTAAAGAATAGTGTTGTGGTAAAGAAGAGAGCTGTTATCTAAACTGTGCTTTCAGCTGAGTGTAGAAGAAGATAAGTAGCTCATATGCATCCCTTTCTCTGATAGTTGTAGATATCAGGTCATGGTATGCTTTCTTGCTTAGCCATAAGGTGGTTTCATAATTTCCTCAACTTAAGATAACCAGAAGTTTAAGTGTAAAACCTACTTGCCATTTCTGAAACAGAGTTTGTGATTATTACCAAGTGTTCTATACTGTTTTCCCTAATGTCTAAGATTTGATGTAGTCCATATTAAGAGATGGTACCTATCTTAGGTAGGTAAATGTGCCAATAGTTTGATGGCCTTCTTAATGTACCCAGGTGCTCTTATCATGAAAAAATTATGACCCTCTACTCCTTTTTTGGATATATTCTGATAGAAAACTTTACAACTCACCACAGTTCATTTTTTGACAAACTTTCTATAAATTTATATTTAGAAAGTTAAAGTTTTCTTTGAGGGATGGGGAAGGAATACATTATATCTTTCACTGAGGTATAATTCACCTTTCCACATGTATGATTCTCTTTTTTTGGACTAACGAGTTGTACAGCCATCATGAATCAGTTGTAGAATATTTTCATCATTATGATCTCTTAAGCAAAATTAGATTTATTAATTAATTCCCACCACCTACCTAAGGTGACCATTAATTTTTTTTCTGTTCATAACTTTGCCTTTTCATTTATATTTCATATAAATGAAATAGTACAATATTTGGTTCGTTTTGTCTGGCTTTTTTTTCTGAGCACAATGGATCTAGAATTAATTTTTGTTGGTAAACATCATTATAGTTTTAGTACATTTTGTCAATTCATTCATCATTTGTCAATTAATTCCATAGTTACTTAGGTTTTTTCCAATGTGGGGCTATTATGATTGAATCTATCAAGAATTTTTGTAATCAGGTCTTTGTAATGTCTCTTCATTTTCTGTGGTTAAATACCTAGGAGTGGGATTTCTAGATCATTTGATTAAAAAGTCATGGTTCACTTTTTTAAGAAACTGCCAAATTGTCTTCCACACTGGCTGCATCATATTATATGCTGCATCCAGCAATGTATGAGGGTTCCTGTTATTCTACATTCTTGCTAACATTTGTTAATTTTTTTATTAGTATAGATATCCTTTCATAACTGAGTTTTTCTTCAGAGTTCTCTTTTGTGACTTAGTCATGTTGATACTGCTATAGTATCATTGTATAAATAATTAGTAAAAATCCAATCATAATGTGAAAATGGCTCTCCAGAATTAAGATGTGTAAAATGAAATATTGTTATTATATATAGTTATTTGAAAATAGTACTTCTAGTTATCTATACTATCACAAAAGGTACAAAAGTAAAAGGACTGTGAAATTTATACTTAACACCACTGCCTGCACTCTAATCTGATAGTTTCAAGTGGTTATGAGTCAGTCTTTTCCTAAGTCTATCACACCTGTTTCCACAGATAATAAGGATTTTAACTTTGAGAAATGGCCAGTAAAAATACAGTTACAGAAGCCAGTCACAAAAGCCACATATTGTATGATTTCTTTTATATGAAGTGTTTAGTATAGGAAAATTTATAGATATAGAAGATAGATTAAAGGTTTCTAGGGCATGGGGACTTGTGATAATTTTAGGTTTGAGGTATTTAAATGTTCAAAAATTTATTGTGGTTATGCTTGAGCAACTATATAATGTAAATATCAAATTCTACACTTCAAATGGATGGTACTGTATTGTATTATGAAAAGTATTTTAAAAAAATGTAAAAGGGGGCTAGGGCTGTAGCACTGGGTTCGATTCTCAGCACCACATAAAGATAAATAAACAAAATAAAGGTATTATGTCCATCCACAAGTAAAAATATTAAAAAAAGGTATTGCATATCCTAGATGTTCCTGTGTCAGCAATTAGAGTATTGGGAATTGTTCTGAGTGATAGCTAAATAATTTTTTAAATTAGTTTCCTAAAAATGAATTATATAGGTTTTTTCCAATAAGCAATGTTGCTAGTAGGATCACTGTTCTTATTTTTGTGCAGTTAGCTTTTCAAGGTAAATTCTAAAAGTAAAATCATTTGTTAAAGATTAAATGCATTTATAGTTTTCAGTCATATTTCTTTTTGGTTTTTTTTTTTTTTTTTGGTAGTAGGGATTGAACTCAAGTGTGCTTAACCACTGAACCACATCCCCAGCCCTTTTAATTTTTTTTTTTTTTAAAGACAGGGTTTCAATAGGTTGCTTACAGTTTTGCTAAGTTGATGAGGCTACCTTCTCTGATCCTTCTGCCTCAGCCTCTCAAGCTGCTGGGATTACAGGTGTATGCCATCACAGCCAGCTTTCAATCATATTTCTAAATTGCCTTGCAATAAGATGCTCTAGTTTGTTCTTCCTGAGTGCTACATGATAACATTCAAATCACCAGACTCGGTCATCTGCTGGATATTATCATATTTTGTACTGGGGATTTAACCCAGTTGTACTTTATCACTGAATTACATCCTCAGTCTTTTTTGTTTTTTGAGACAGGGTTTCCCTAAATTGGTAAGGATCTCACTAATTTGCATCAGCTAGCCTTGCACTTGCAAAATTCCTTTCTCAGCTGGGATTACAGATGTCTGCCACTTTGCCTGGCTCCCTATTGTCAGTGTTTTTGAACTTTGACAATTAGGGGAGTATTAATTCATTTGTATTTCTTTGTGGAACTTGTCAAATATCCTGTTTCAGAATTTTGGTGTTTGTTTATGTAGTTTGTCCACCCCCAGTAGGGTAATGATCTATTTTTAAAATTTTTGTATTAATATGTAGAAAGTGTTTTTGTATAGAGTATTTACTTTTGGTGTAGTACATGGGGTATAGATAGTCTTTCAGTTTTTTTAATATTTATTTTTGTAACCTTCATCATGTTATTCAACCTTTTAGTCTTTCCCTCAGTTCAAGGGGGATAAAAATTTAAAAAAGCATCTCATAGGGGAGTTACAACATTTCTTTCCTGCTTCATTAATTATCCCCTAATCATTTGATCTTTATCATAAGTACACACATATAGTATTTTTTGCCATTTTTAAAAAAATCTGTTGTCTTTAACCCAGTTCTCTCTCCTTCTTGGTATTAAGATGTTCTGGGAGGAATTGACTCTCCTTGATATTTCTGATTGTTTTTGTGGTCTCTCTTAAGTTCACCACTGTAGGGGTAAAAGTCTCTATCACTACCCTGAATCCAGTCTTGTCATAGTCGCCAGTGACTTCTACATTGTTAAATTTAATAGCCTTAATTTGATGTCCTCAAGTTCCATTCATTTTCCCAGAAATTATAGGATTCCATTCTTCTTTATGCTGAATAATACTCTCTGTGTGTGTGTGTGTGTGTGTGTGAGAGAAATTTTTTTTTTTAAAAAATCCATTCATCTGTTAATGGGCAGCTGGGCTAATCCCATATTTTAGCTATGGTGAATAGTGCCATAGTGAACATGGGTATGCAGGTGACTCTTTGGTATGCCAGCTTTGTTTCTTTCAGATTTATACCCAGGAGAGGGATAACTGAATCAAATGGTAGTATAATTTTTAATTTTTGAGAAACCTCCATACTGTTTTCAGTATTGCCTGTATTAATTGAAATTCTTACCAACAGTGTACAAGGGTTCCTTTTTCTCTACATTTACAAGAGAAGTTATTATTATATTTTGATAATAGCCATTCTAATTGGGATGAGATGGAAATCTCAATGTAGTTTTGATTTGCCTTTCCCAGATGGCTAAGGATATTGAGCATGTTTTCATATATTAACTGTTTTCATTTATTTTGAGAAATGTCTGTCCATATTATATGTTCATTTTAAAACTAATTTACTATTTTCCTGAAGTTTTAGGTTTTGTTTTGTTTTTTATGTGTGTGTGTGTATGTTCCTGGGTATCAGACTCAGGGCCTCATACAAGCTGAACTGTACCCTCAATCTCAAATTCTTTGTGTATTCTGGGTGTTAATCCTCTGTCAGATGGATAACTGGCAAAGATTTTTCTCCCATTCTTTAGGTTTAGTCTTCATTCTATTAATTGTTTCCTTTGCTGTTGCAGAAGCTTTTAAAGTTTGTGTAATACATTTGTCAATTCTTGCTTTGTTTCCTGTGCTTTTGGAGTCTTCTCTAGGAAATTGTTGCCTGCACATTGGTATTTTCTTGAAGTATTTCTCCTATTTTCCTCTAGAATTTTCAAGAGTTTTAGGATGTACCTTGAATGTACCCTGAGATCTTTGACCTAGGTTGAGTTGTCTTTTGTAAAGGGGGAGGGATAGGGGTTGAGTTTCAGTCCTCTGCATGTGGATATTCAGTTTTCCAGCACCATTTGTCAAAGAGGCTGTCCTTTCTCCAGTGAATATTTTTGGCATGGGTGTTATGATGTTTCCCACTTCAGTTTTTCTTGCTTAGGATTGTTTTGTCTATTAAAGGACTTTTATGCTTACATATGAATTCTAGGTTTTGTTTTTCTACTTTTATAAGGAATGTTATTGATATTTAAGTGGGGATTGCATTGAATCTGTAGATTGCTTTGGATTGTATGGACACTTTAACAATTTTCTCTCTCCCAATCCATGAACATGGGAGGTCGTTCTACCTTTTAGTATTTCTTCTTCAACTTCTTTAGGGTTTTTTAATTTTGACTGTAGAGATCTTTTACATCCTTATTTAGGTTTATTCTTAGATTTTTTTTGTGTGTGTGTGATTCCTGTATTATTTTCCTTATTTCTTTCTCAGTTCATTATTGGTATATAGAAAAATTATTGGTTTTTGAGTGTTGTTTTTATATCCTCTTATTTTACTGAACTTGTTTATCAGTTCTATTAGTCTCTTGTTGGAGTCTGTTTTTCCATGTATAGAATCATATCTTCTACAAACAGGGATAATTTTACTTCGTCTTTTCCCATTTCCATACCTTTTATTTCTTCAATTGCTTAAATTTCTTGTACTATATTGAATGAGAGTGAGAATCCTTTTCTTATTCCTGATTTTAAAGAAAATGCTTTCTGTTTTTCCCCATCAAGTATGATGTTGGCTATTGGTTTGTCATATATAGCCTTTATTTTGTTGAGACATGGTCCTTTTGTGCCTGATTTATTATGGCTTTTATCATATAGGAATGTTGAATTTTACCAAATGCCTTTTCTGCATCTATCAAGGTGATTGTTTGATTTTTATCCTTGGTTCTATTTATGTGCTGTATTTTGTTTATTGAATTATGTATGTTGAACCATTCTTGCATCCCTGAAATGAAAACCCACTTGATCATAAAATACTGTCTTTTTAATGTGTTGTTGAATTCTATTTGATAGTATTTTTTTTGGTATTAGGTTATAGTTTTCTTTTTTATGTGTGTATGTCATCTTTGTCAGGTTCTGGTAGCAGGGTAATACTGGCTTCATAGAATGAGTTTGGGTGAGTTTTCTCTTTCCAGGTTTTTGGTAAAGTTTGAGAAGCATTGATATTATTCTTTAAAAGCTTGGTAAAATTCAGAAGTGAAGACCTGGGATTTTTCTTTATTGGGAAATCATTTACTTAGTACTGATTAAGTCCCATTACTTGTTATTGGTGTAGTTAGGTTTTCTGTATCCTTTTGATTCAATTTTGGTAGGTCATATGAGTCTGGAAATTCATCCATTTCTTGTTGATTTTTTTCCAGCTTATTAGCATGCCATTTTTCAGCATATCCCTTCGTGATCTTTTGAATTTCTGTGGTTTCAGTTATAAATTCTCTTTCGTCTCGAATTTCAAGTCTTTAAATTGTTCTTTTAGTCCCTATTTCATTTATTTCTGCTTATTTCTTTCTGTGTACTGATTTTGGGTTTGCTTATTCTTGCTTTTCTAAGACCTTAAAATGCATTGTTATGTGAGATTAATTTTTTGATGTAGGCACTCATTGCTTTAAACTTTGCTTTTAGAATTGCTTTTGCTGTGGACCATAGGTTTGTTATATTGTTTACATTTTCATTTGATTTCAGAAATTTTTAAAAAAGTTTGATTTTTTTTAATGACCCACCAATCATTCAAAAGTGCATTCTTCAATATCCATGTGTTTGTACCTGTGTTTCTACATTTCTCTTGTTGTTTTCTGGTTTCATTCCATTGTGATCAGAAAAGATGAAGGATGTCATTTCATTTGTTTCTTGACTTTAAGACTTGATGTGAGGGCTAACATATAGTGTATTATAGAAAAAGTTTTCTACACTGAAGAAAAGAATGTATATTCTGCTTGCAGATATGGAATGGAATACTCAGTAAATGTTCACTGTATTTGGTTTGAAGTGTAATTTAATTTTTGTTTTTAATAGAAGATCTATCTTGGTGAGAGTGGGATATTGTTTACATTTTCATTTGATTTGAGAAATTGAAGTCTTTCACTGTTATTGTATTAGGACCTGTCTCTTTATGTTTAGTAGAGTGTGTTTCACAAAATTGAATACTCTGATATTTAGTGCATATAAATTTGTAATCATTATATCTTTTTTAAAAAATATTTTTAGTTATAGATGGACACAATACTTTTAATTATTATTATTTTTTAATGTGGTGCTAAGGATTAAACCCAGCGCCCCGAGCATGCCAGGCGAGTACGTTACTGCTTGAGCTACAACCCCAGCCCTCGTTATATCTTCTTAATGCAGTATTCTGTTTATCAATGTACAGTGACCTTTTTTGTCTCTCTTTGCAGTTTTTTTCTTTAAGTTAATTTTGTTGCGTGTAAATATAGCTACTCCTACTTGCTTTGGAATATCATTGTCTTAGAATATAATGTTTCATGTTTTCCTTTTCAGTATGTGTATGTTTTTACAGGTAAGATGAGTTTCTTGTAACAGCATATGTTTTGGATCTTGTTTTAAAAATCCATTCTGCAGACCATTTCGTTTGTGGGTTTTTTTGTAGTTGTTTTTGTTTTTTGATGTACGGACTTGTTCCTGTCATTCTGTTGATTTTTCTTATTGTTTTAAATACTCTTATTTCCTCTTCTCTTAGGGGTTTGATAGTTTATTGTATTGATGGTGGCTTGATTTTTTCCTATTTTTTGTGTAGTTGTACTTATTCTTTCTTGTTCTTTCATGAAAGTAAATATCTTTCTATTCTGAGTGTAATATTCATTTAAGCATCTTTTGTAATACTAATCTAGTGAACATGAATTCCTAAAGTTTATACCTATCTTTGAAGGTCTTTATTTTTTCTTTGTTTATGTATGATACCTTTGGTAGGTAATCGTAGGTATGTTTGTTGACATTTATTTTCCTTCAGGAATTGAAATACACCATGTCTACCTGGTCTGTACTGTTTCGCTTGAAAAATCTGATAGATTAATAGGTTTTGCTTGGAAGTGTGACTTGCTGGCATTTCTTTCTTGCAAATTTCAGGGTTTTTTTTTTTTTTTTTGTCCTACATATTTTTTGACAGTTTAAATTATGGAGAGAATCTTTTGTAGTTACATCTGTTTGTGGTTCTAAATGCCTTTTACTCTTGAATGTCCATATCTTTCCCAAGGTTTTGAATTTTTTTCTGCTATTGTTTCATTGAATAAGTTATCTATACCCTTAATTTTATTTCTTCTCTTTTTGGTGTACTTATGAGATGGATGTTTAATATTTTAATGCTGTCCCAGATATTTTGAATACTCTCTTCATTTTCTTTATGTAATATTTCAAAATAGCTGTCTTCAGGCTCTGATAGTCTTTCTTCCACTTGATCTCATTTGTTGTTGAGGTCTTCAACTGAACTTTTAAAGTCTGACTTACTGCCCTTTTCATTTCCAAGATTTCTGTTTGGTTTTATTTGAGAATCTCTCTATTGAATTTCTTGTTCAGATACCGTTTTGCATATTTCATTCAGCTTTTTCTGTGTAATCTCTTAGATTGCATTGAGCTTCTTTAAAACTTATTATTTTAACATTTTATCTGACATTTTATCCACTTCAGTGTCTTTGGAATCTAGTCTTAGAGAGTTTAACTTTAGTAGTTGTCATATTATTTGGTTTTTTTTTCATATTTCTGTGTTTCTAAGTTATATGCACATCTGTTTGGATGGGTGTTTGCTTTTATGTAATAACCTTCTTGGAAATTGGCTTTCTCCTAATGTGTGTTGGGGTACCAGTCTGTTATGTAATGTTGTTTATTTCCCACTAGACACCATATTGTAATCTCTTTGTAGCTTCTTTGGCTGTAATTCATTTTTGGGGGGTACAGAACATACTGTATTGTGATTGAAGAGAACCACTGTCGTGGTAGGTCTTGGAAGTAGCAATTCAGGCAGATATGACATAGACAGCAGGGTATGTGGGGTGCATCCTCTCTGATTAGTCTGACAATAGGAGTGGTAGCCCCATCAGGGTTTCAGAGTTTCCACAGGCACTGTTGATACTGGCTTAAGTTACTTAAGAGTGATACTGATGTTGTTTGCGCTTGTCATGGGGAAGGGCTCTTGTTCTCTAATTGGATATTGCTGCAGATCCAGTTGCTTCATGGATAGTGGTGGGAACCAGGGAATCACAGTTCCTCCTCTGTAACACTCATCTGTAGTCTTATCAATAATGTATGATCTGACAATGTGTGTATATGAACTGTGTAGAGGCTCCATGTAGGTGCTGTATCAGCAATTATTTGTCCCTTTCTCTTCTCCTACTGTAAAGGTGACCGCTTGGTTGTGGGACCCATACCAGGTGCCACATAATTTATAGAATGATAGCTTTCATCATTCTTTTACTCTTTTCTCATCAAAACTTGTTCTGCAGTTTTTAGTGACCAGGTAACAGGTAAGTCCTGAAGTTGTAGTGTCAATATTTCTTCTGCTTTTCTTTACTGTCTTTAGACAGTTACATGTGAAAAAGATAATTAAGTCAGGCTTTTACTCTTCCTTCTTTACATTTTATTTTGTATAAGAAAATTAAGCAGTACATTTATTTAAGCATCTGTGATAGAAACAAATAATTTAATTAATACAGCTATCTTTTAATAAAGTGCTTGAATGTTTCATGTTTTTGAAATATTTTACTGAGGAGATTTAACTGTATTAATTGAAGAAAACATGTATTTTATGTGTATTTGAAAATCAAATAACTGTATTGTCTTCAACTTAAATTTATAATATGGAATTTTCCCCAAAGCACAGAATGTACTTTATGTTAAAATGGGTTAGCCTATTCCTTGGACAGTCTATAAAAAGACTAATGTATGCTTTTTAAATACTATTATTTTAATAAGCAAAATAGATATTTGATGCTTGCTAATTTTTAATGTACTTTTGTTCTTAATTTAATGATGAATCTAGAAGAGTTTAGATTTAGTAAGTGATCTATAACATAAAACTATTGCTACATACCTCTAAAGTGAATTTCTTTTTAATCATTTCCAGTGCCAGTTTTACACTCCCATTTGCCGTCGTGAAAATGTGGGCGGCAGATACACCATGTATTTATCATCACCCGAGTTCACCATATCATACAGGAAAAGTACATTAGTATGCCGCACAGAAAATCTTAACACACATAAACAACCACTTAGAATTTTTAAGAACATATTCAACTTATTGATTAGCTTAAATATCTTTAGTCGAGTGAGACACCCATGTAGATTGCATACATTCACTGGCTTTTCAGAACAAGTGCTGCTTATACTGATGAATAAGCCTTCTCTTTATGTCAGACCTTATACAGTTTTCCCTTTTTCATTGGAATCCCTAAATTTTGACACAATTAAATTATTCTCAGGGTTCTTCAGATAAAGTGCACTCTGGAAAACAATTTTTAAAGCCTTGTTTGCATTTACTTATGTTTGCTGTTCTGAGTCTCTTTTCCTGAAGTTTATGGTACTCTTCTTAGTGCCAGGCCCATGCTAGAGTTGGGGGAGGGAGCATGTCACTTTTCCTGATTTATCTCTATCTTCTTCTGTAGGTACTTTCCTTTTTATTTTGCTCAAATCAGATTTTAAAATGTATATTTTTTTCTCACTGGAATAGTTTACTAAAACTAGGAAATATCAAAATAATGTTTAGTTTACATACATACTGACCTAACCTTGAGAAAGTGGTACTGAGAGGTAATATAGATGAGAAGAAAATGAGGCAAGTAAATGTTTTCAATATACAGGATAAAAAACATGTGAATTCAGTTTTTCTTTTAGTCTTTTATAAGCATTAACTTTGGATACAGTCCAGAATCAGTATATTTTAAAAGAAAAATGTTCTAGCCACATCTGAACAATATAGAGCTAGGAGCTTAAAAGTCTGACAGTTCTCCCCCTCTCATTTGTATCCTGACAAATCCTAATCTCTTTGAAAAATCTTGGGGGGAACCCAACAACACAAAACAAACCCACGAAACCAAAAACCCAATAATTTAAAGTTATGATTACTTTATACACTTAAGACCATGCTTGTTTAACAACCTTAGGTAAAATTTTTTAAAGCGTGCTGCTCCTTTCTGGGCATTGTGTCTGTCTTAAGTCATTCCTTCTGGAATGCAACTATCTTAAGACAGTCATTCCCGTTTATTTAATTTTAATTAATTTCCACAAGTGTATTTGTGGAATTTGTTAAATAGTATAGCATATCCTTCAGTCTCTATTATCGGTTTAAGTTTTTTAATGATTACATCTTCATAGAGCACACTAAAATCTGTACCTCTAGTATCATGTTAACATTTCTCCTTTTCCTACCATTTCAGGATATCTTGATTCTCCTCACAGTGAATGTCTGGAACCAAAGGCATCATCTTTTACCTAACCTGTTTTCACCAGCCTCTTTTCTATTATTCTTTAGGGTCTTCATCTGACATGTAGGAATTTACTTTTTTCTTTTCCCTCACTCATTATATCTGATTTGTCAGTATATGATTTTAGCTTTTGCCCTTGACAGATCTGTACCATTTCCAAAAGCCTGCTCCTTTGACAACCCTGTTCCTGAAATACTTCAGAAATCTTTGTAAGATATCAAATATGTTCCATATATTGCTGTCAGTTTAATCTGCCTAAAAGCATTGCTTTTACCTTCTCACTCTCCTCTTTAGGAACTGTCAGTGGTCCCACTTTGTCCATAGATAAAATATTTGTAATCTCCAAATTTCTTTTTAAGGTTCTCACATAAATTTATCCTAATGTACTTCTGTTATGGTTTGGATATGCAATGTTTCCCAAAGGCTCGTATGTTGAAGGCTTTATCCCAATGCAGCAGTGTTCAGAGGTGGGGCTCTTGGGAAGTGATTGGATCATGAGGGCTCTGACCTCATCAGTGGATTAACTCATTCATAGATTTTTAGAAGGTTGATGGGAATTTTAAGAGGCAGACCTAGTTGGAAGGAGAAGGTTACTGGTAGCATACCCTGAAAGGATATATCTCAACTCGGCACCTCCCTACCTTGATTCCTGGCTGCTGTGAGGTGAACAGCTCTACTTCACCATGCCCTGCCTGCCATGATGCTCTGTTTTGCCAAAGGCTCATAGATTGAAATCAAGAGCCAAGATAAATCTTTGTTCCTTTGTTTTTCTTTCATATTTTGTCAGTGATGAAAAACTTAAAACTGTGTAGGCTTCCCCCCCCCTTTTTTTTAGTAAAAAAAAAAAGAAAAGAAAGAAAAACAAAACAAACCAAAAATTGTTCTCATTTTTGTCAGGATGATCCCAATATACTGAGCACATTTCTATATTTCTATATTCTTCCTCACTTACATCTTTTTTTGCTCCTTTTATTTCTTTTTTTTTCCTCATCCATTGGTCACATACTTTTTATTTGTAACTCCTCTGAAATTTCTGAGTGGTGTGCACCACTATGAATTTTCTGAATTCCTGTTTCCTTTTTTGTTACTCAGAAGGTACTTTATTTATTTTCACTTGAGTTGAGGTCCTGCACTGCTAACTAGATTTTAAGGGACAAGAGGAGGTACCATGTTATATTCCTTTGAATCTCTTTCAGGCTAAGTGCAATTCATTACAAATGCTAACTCACTTTTTCCATTAATATTGATTGTCTGCATTCAGGCAGCGTTAATAAAGACCTAAGAGAGCTATGGACTCTGCTTTCATGAACTTTATATTCTGGAAGGGAGAGAGAGAGGTCCTGTACCTACTTTCATTTATCTGTTTAGTGACAATTGAGGAACATTTTTTTAATTAAATTTTCTGATCAGCAAAACCCAGTAAATAACTTCCCTTTTTTTGTGCTGTCATTGGAATATATAATTTTTCTTGTTTTACATAAATTTCAACAGGGTAAATTATTTTTAAAATTATAGTTTTTCAGTGGTCAAATTATTCTCTTCTCCTAAATATATGTAATACTGATATATTCTATGCTTAGATGAATTCAGTGGGCAAAATAATGGAATGATTAGTATATTCTCCACATTTACACAGTGGTAGTAAATGAATATTGTTTGTGTTATATAAATCTATATGAAATAAATAAAAAATTATGACAGTATTTTAAAAGATTCCTTGAACTCAAATGATTAGCACTTCTTCATTAATATACTAAAACTCTTTCATAGTAGAATAAGATAAGACTAAAAGTATATACATTATTAGATACTTTATTTTTAAAATATTTTTTAGTAGTAGTTGGACACAGTACCTTTATTTTATTTTTATGTGGTGCTGAGGATTGAACCCAGGGCCTCGCATGTGCTAGATGAGTACTCTGCCACTGAGCCACAATCCCAGCCCCAGATACCTTATTATTTTAGATTTAATATTTATTTTAGTAGCTAGAAGATCATCACATATTTCATAGGTATGATTTTTTTGAGGTTGTTAGAACTATAGAAAGTTAATGTTAAAAGAAGGGCAAAGTATGCAGTAAAACTAAAAATTATTGTATTTGCAAATGTAAAATCATAATTTACATAAATGTTACAGCTAGGAACATTATGAATGTAAATATGCCTTCTCTATTCTCAGTCCTATAATGCCATTCTTTGTCCAATGGGAGATGAAGAGTGATGTTGAGACTGCTGTTTAACCTATTATAACAGCTTTAAAAAAATTAAATAGCATTGATGTAAATCTGAGACAGAAAAGAGTATTTATCTCCATTAAATGACATGAAAAGCAATGGTAAGAATAACAGGCTGGTGGATGTGCATTAAATAGTAAAATCCCTAAATTCACATGCTAATTATAAGCACAAGGACAATTGCCTCCCACATACTTAACTGTTGTATATTTTCTTTAGTCAGAGTGTAATTTAGAGTTCCTGTCTTTCTGAATATGGCTTTTAGTTTTTCATTTCATCTTTGCATATATATTTACAGAAACACAATTGCTGGACCCTGGTTTTGATGCGTATTGGTGGGATATTAACCCAAATGCTACAGAAATAATTCACGTGATTGTTCCTGGATTATTGTTACTGTGTGCCTTACCTGCTTGCTTCCTTTTATTAAAAAAAGTTTAGTGGTAAAATTAAAATCATTTCAACATATTTGATTCCATTTTACTTCCTGTGGTGTACCAATGACTAAAGCTTAGATGGTGGAAAGATGCATTGGTGGTAGTATTAAGAGTATGTTTGTTTAGATTATTAGTTTTAAAAACTGATTTTGGTCATGGTCACTGTTGTTTTGTCATAAAAGTACTATATTATGCTTTATTTTACAGTTCTGACAATTTCAAGTATTTGAGAAAGTTTTCTGTGAAGCTTATATAGTGCCTTTTGATGCCAGTTTTGTAGTATGTTCTTTTGATTGTTAAAAGCTATGTAGTACAGATAGCCTGTATGTAGAAGGTTGATGGCTTTTACATTATAGAGTAGTAGGAAAAGCATAATAGTACTAAATTATTTTTAAAACTTTGTTTTTAGAAATAAAAATACAAAAACCCCACCCTTTTGTAATCTTGCCATTTTTTAATTCTTAGGTTTGTTTTTTTATTTAGCTTTTAGTAACTTGTAATTTAAGATCACAGTTATTAGGTGTATTTCTGCATTTTATATATCGCTCCCAGATGCTACAGTATTAGTTTTTATCACTGCATATTTTATGAAATGTCAGCCTTCTGTTGGCTGTTCACACAGCATTGTTAGTGATCAAAGACACAACATAAAGAAGAGGAATCTAAACAGTTGGCTTATCTTTGTCCTTCATTGTGACAAAAATACTATAGCATTACTTTGTTATGAAAAGTCAAATATTGCCATCATATACATGCAAAGAAATGTCTTTCTTAGTGAAATAAAATATTAAAATATTTAATGCAAGAAACCAAGTTAATAAGAAATGGTTTCTAATTTTACAAAGTTTTCCTTGATAAGGAATGAGGATGATGTATCATGTACAATATTTAATACTTTGCTAAATGACTGTGTGGTGCCAAAAAGCCACATAGTGTTTGACATCAAAAGAAATTAGTTCAAACTCCTAATTTTGTTACACAAATACATTCTAGAAAAGTGGTTATTAGTTTTAGTGTATGCATTGTTGAGTTGTATGTGATCTAATTTATTAGTTTTTTTCTTAAATTGGCTTACTTTTGTACTTTAAACCTTTATTGACTTAAAGGTCTGTGTTTATTTCAGTGATTTCATTATCAAGATAAAAGTATAGAATGGGAGAAAATTTTCAAAGGTTGAAAAGAAATCTAAGAATAAAAATCTTGAATTATTTTAATCAGCTGTTGTGTATGCCCAACACAGCAGTTGGTTCAGTCAATTTTATGTTTTGGGATGGTTTTATTAAAATGAGATGCTGCTTTCAGTAAATCATTGAGAAAGGTGCTAGCTTTATGCATGTCCTTTGGCTTGGGGGCAGGGTTTACAATTGCAGCTTTGTAAGTCAGTTAAATTGCAGACTATGCCTGAGTGTCATGAAAGTTTCTGTGTTGTCAGTGTTGTCAGTGTGGGCATTTGGAAATAAAAGTAGAATGAGAATTTAGACAAAAATCTGACTCATATAAATGTACTTTTATCATACTTAGAGGAAACTTCCTTTTCTAATTAAAAAGTGTTAACAGATAATATTGATTGAAGTACCTTTAATTTCTTACACAGTTTTATATTTTTTCAAATGATTGAAAGTTATTTTTTGATTGGCAAATTAGATCTCTGGAAAGCTGTTTGAAAGATAGTCTCTGGATGAGTTAGAGACCTCAACTTTTTGTCCTGATGTGTGCTATACTTCAGCTATCCAAAGTATCATCTTTAGGTCAACATTACTGGTGTTGGGTGTACCTGAGAGCTTGCAAAAAAATAGAGAATCTTGGGTTAAGTCCCACACCTTCCTGTATCAGAATCTGCATTTTATCAAAATTTCCAGATAATTTTTACAAACATTAAAATCTTTGAAGCACTGCCATATGCTTCTCATTTGGACCTCTCATTTGCTTTTGTGTATGTAAGTTTTAATTGGTTTTTTTTTTTTTTTTTTTTTGCTGATATTGGATTTGGTCCTTTATAGTTCGGATATTACAAGAAGCACTGGAAACTCCCACCAGAACTTTAGTAGCACCCAAGAGTAGGCAGGTATTTAATATAGAATTCATAGGCATTTTATCATTAAGCAATTGCAATTATAATAAAAAGTAGATACTGATTCTTTGTGGAAAGCTTCATGTTACCCTGGTACTGTTAAGCAGGTGTTTGCTTTTTTATTTCTCCTTCCAACACTAGTGTAGTAAGCATTTTCATAGTGTGTTCTATGTGTATTGTCCCTACACGATGCCCTAAAAAGCATACCATGATAAAATGGGCTTGTGAAGTACTGAATACTTGGCTCTCCTGAGGGGAAATCACAGTATACGTTGACATATTGAAAGATCTGAAAACCTGGTGTAACTTATTTCAAATTCAGTATTTTTTGCATTTACTTGACCTTAGGATCTGTAAAAATACAAAACAAAAACAAACTTTATTGTTTATTTCTTTAGCATGAACATAAACTGGCTTCTCTTTAAATTTATTTTTATTTTTTATCAAAATAAGGAATGGGAACATGTTTTGAAATTGTCACATGAAACATACTAATATTGTTAAGGGTGAAAGGTACCAGTACATTCATTAAAAGAAAAGAAAGTTACAAAATAAATAAGCTAACATTAATCTCAAAGCCCTAGAGAAAAAACAGATCAATACCAAAGACAATAGGTACAGGAAATAATTAAAATCAGAGCTGGCATCAATGAAATTGAAACAAAGTTTAAAAATAAATGAAACAGTATAACTTATTAGAACAAATAAAAAAGAATTTAAAATTAATGAAACAAAAAGTTGGTTCTTCAAAAAATATATAAAATTGATGAACTCTTAGCCAAGCCAATGAAGAGACAAAGGGAAATAAATTCCAAGTACTAAATTTGTGATTAAAAAGAAAATAAAACCACAGGCACTATTGAAATAAAGAGGATAATCAGAAGTTATCTTGAAAATTTATATTCCAATAAAATGGAAAATCTTGAAGATATCAACAGATTTCTAGAGACATATAACCTACCCAAATTGAATCAGGAGGACAGAGAAAATTTAAACAGATCAATCTCAAGCAATGAAATTAAATACTATCAAAAGCCTGCCAATGGGACTGGGGCTGCAGCTCAGCGGCAGAGTACTTGCCTGACAAGTGTGAGGCACTGGGTTCGATCCTTAGCACCACATAAAATAAATAGACATGCTGTCCATCTACAACAAACCTCCTCCGCCCCCCCCACCCCAGAAAAGCCTGCCAACAAAGAAAAGCACAGGAGCAGATGGATTCTGAGCTGATTTTTTACCAGACCTATGATGAAGAACTAACGCCAATCTTTTATTCCATGAAACAGAAAAGGAGGGAACCTTTCCAAACTCATTCTGTGAAACTAGTATCACCTTGATACCAAAACCAAAGACACATCAAGGAAGGAAAACTTCAGACTAATAATCCTGGTGAATATTAGATGAACATTGATGCAAAAAATCTTAATATCCTGGCAAATAATATACAAAAAACATATTTAAGAGACAGTGCACTACAATCTAGTGGGGTTTATCCCAGGGATGCAAGCTTGGTTCAACATATGGAAATCGGTATAAACGAAATTCACCGTATCAGTAAATGTAAAGACAAAAAATCCATGTGATCATCTCAATAGATGTAGAAAAAGCATTTGACATAATTAAGCATTCATTCATGTTCAAAACACTAGCACAACTAGGGATAGTAGGAACATACCTCAACATTGTAGACACTATATATGTTAAACCCAAGGCAAACATCATTCTAAACAAAGAAAATCTGAAAGCGTTCCCTCTAAAAAACTGGAACAAGACAGGGATGCCCTCTTTTATCACATCTATTCAACATGGTCATTGAAACTCTAGCCAAAGCAATTAGGCAAAAGAAAAGAGGTACAAATAGGAAAAGAAGAGCTCAAACTATCCCTATTTGCTGATATGATTGTATATTTAGAAACCCCCCAAAAAACTCCACCAGAAAACTTCTAGAACTCATAAGCAAATTCAGCAAAGTAGCAGGATATAAAATTCACACCCATAAATTATGTTCCTATACACCAATGATAAATCATCTGAAAGAGAAATTAGGACAAGTATCCTATTCTCAGTAGCCTAAAAAAAAAAACCTCTACAGTGAAAACTGCAGAACACTAAAGAAATTGAAGGCGATCTTAGAAGATGGAAAGTTCTCCTATGTTCTTAGAGAGGCAGAATTAATATTGTCAAAATGGCTATATTACCAAAAGTGTTCTATAGATTTGATGCAATTCCTGTTAAAATGCCAATGATGTTCTTGATAGAAATAGAAAAAGCAGCCATGAAATTCATTTGGAAAAATAAGAGGCTCAGAATTGCCAGAGAAATCATTAACAAGAAACGTGAAGCAGGAGGCATCAAGATCTCAGGCCTTAAACTATACTACAGAGCTATTGTAACAAAAATGGCATGGTATTGGTACACGGAAGACCAATGGAACAGAAGATAGAGAAACCCACACACATACTGTTATCTGATACTTGACAAAGGTACCATAAACATATTCAACAAATAGTGCTGGGAAAACTGGAATCCACATGTAGCAGAATGAAATTTAAATCTAGTTTTTTACCCTGGACAAAACTCAAAGTGGATCAAGGACCTGGGCATAAGACCAGAGACCCTGTGCCTTTTAGAAGAAAATGTGGGTCCAACTTTTCCTCATGTTGACCCAGGAACTGAATTCCTCAGTAAGACTCCTAAAGTGCAAGAAATAAAATCAAGAATAAATCAATGGGATGGTATCAAACTATAAAGCTTCTTCATGCCAAAGGATATAATCCAGAATGTGAAGAGAGTCTACACAGTGGGAAAAAGTCTTTGCTACCTGCATCTCACAGCATTAATCTTCAGGATATATAAAAGAATTCAAAAAATTTTAACACCAAAGAAACAACTCAATGAATAAATAGGCAAAGGAACTGATCAGATGCTTCACAGAAGAAACACAAGTGGTCAACAAATATATGAAAAAATGTTCAACATCAGTAGCAATTCGAGAAATGCAGATTAAAACTATGCTGAGATTCTGTCTCACTCCAGTCAGAATGGCAATTTTCAAGAATGCAAGTAATGATAGATGTTAGTGAGGATGTGGGGGAAAAGGTATACTCACACATTGCTGGTGGGACTGCAAATTGGTGTAACCATTATGGAAAGAAGTATGGAAATTCCTCAGAAAACTTAGCATGGAACCACCATTTGACCCACTTATCCCACTTGCCAGTATATAACCAAAGACCTTAAAATCGGCATTCTACAGTAATGCAGCCAAATTGATATTTATAGCAGCTCAGTTCACAATAGCTAAGTTGTGGAACCAATCTAGGTGTCCTTCAATAGATGAATGAATAAAGAGAATGTGCTATATATACCCAATGGAATATTACTCAGCCATAAAAAACAATGACTTTAAGACTTTTACCAGTAAATGGATGGATCTGGAGACTATCAAGCTATGTGAAATAAGCCAGTTCCCCCCAAAACAAATGTTCTCTCTGATATGTGGATGGTAACACACATTAAGGGGGGTGGAGAGGGAAGAATTAAAGCATATTAGATTAGAGAAAGGGGAATCAAGGGAAGTAGGGGAGATGGGAATAGGGACCAGAGTAGAATGAATTGGACATAACTTTCCTTTGTTCATGTATGATTACACAACCAGTGAAACTCCACATTATGTACAACCACAAGAATGGGATCCTAATTAGAATAAGTTATACTCCCTGTATGTATAATATGTCAAAATACACTCTAATGTATATCTAAAAACAAATTTAAAAAGGAAGCTTTGCATTCTGGTGTACAAGAAAAAAAATAAGGTACTAGTTAGTATAGCCTTTGTGTGCTTACGGGATTAAATATGCAGATATTGTCGAGTTAGAAAGGAAATGGAGGAAAGAGTATTTATGTGAGAGAATTTCAAAAGGAAATATTGAGAAGATAAATATTCTCAGAAATCTTATAGCTGAAAAAGAAGACTCATTAAAAATGCAGAATACTTAAAACTAGTGCTAGTCTCTGGAGTAAGACATATTGGGCTCACCTCCTGGTTGGTTCATCTTGCCAGGCCTCATGTGTTCTTCAACTGTAACATGGGAATTATAGCATAGGAAAAACAGTAGATGTCTGGCTTAAAAAGAACCTTTTAATTAGAAGTAATTTAAAATTTATGGAAGAGTTGTAAGAATAAGAGTTACATAGACTTTGCCCAGATTTACCTACAGTTAACATTCTACTTTATTATTTGGCATTAGGTTACTTTGTCCTCCCTTCCTCCCTCTACATTCACATGCACACTTTTCCTAAAACATTTGAGCAGAGATTGCATACATCATAGCCTTTTATTCCTAAAAATACTTCAGTGTGTATTTCCTAAGAAAAAGAGTATTCTCTGATAAATATTGTTTCATGATTAAGATTAAATTAAAACATTGATAACAGTACTTACATTTTAACTATCGCCTATATTTCAGTTTATTTTTTCAGGTAACCCCGTGATATTCTTCTGAGCATTTCTCCCTTCACTTATCCTATCTAGGGTCTGTGTTTGTCATTTCTGTTTAGTTGTCTTTAATATTTGAGATGATTCTTGCCCAACATTGACATTTTTCACTAACACAACCCTCTATTTTCTGAATGGCTATCTACCAACCTACTAGTCTTCATTTGAGAATGTCTGTTGTGTCTTTGTGATTAGATTTGGATTATGCACTCCAGCCACATAACTACATAAATGATGTCACATTGGGAGGCACATTGTTGATGTTAATTGTGACTACTGGGTCAGGGTGTTAGTGATATCTAGTTACCATTTTTTTTTCTCTTGCAACTGATAAACAGCCTATGAGGAAATGCTTTAATACCATGCATATATGCCCCTCACCAAAATTTCCTTCTAGATTTAGCCTACAGTGATGATTTTTGCCTTACCCAGTTTTCTCTTCAATGGTTGCAAACTGTATTTTCCATTTTCAGACGTCTTTTCACATTCATTGGTTTTCATGAGCATTTTATTGTAAAAAAAATAATTCTGATTGATTTACTTTCTTAATATTTATCATTGATGTGAGCTCATTGCCCCTACCCTTGGTGTATAGGTCATTTCTGTACTTATTTTGATGCCCTAATTGTCTAGGTTTGGTGAGGTGAAGTGAAACACTGTGAAGGATTGTCTATTTGTTTACTTTCTTTCTGGCAAAACGGTTTGTTGCAGAATTATTTTTTATTTATTCTCTCCCAGCTCTGGAAACATTCATTTTTCTGGAGAGCCCTGATTGTCTTTAAGGAGGGGTGATGTTAGGAGATGAAGATCTTGGTATGAGTGTGCTTTTAGGTAATTTTTAGAGGACAGGGCTAGGAAATTGCAGGCTGTGTGTTTGTGTATGTATGTGTGTGTGTGTACGTGCGTACATGTATACATCCATACTGAAAAACATGCATAGGCACATGAATATTTTAGGAATCAGTTTACACCAGTGTTTCTAATTCCAGTTCATCTCTATGGGATTATTTCTTGCCTTCTCCCTTTTCATATTTGTCCCTTCATTCACAGTAAGAAGGTTGGCTTTCAAAAACATCAGTCCATATATTTATTTACTCAACTCAATTATGTATCTAAAATAGTTTTGGGATTGTCTGTTGTGTTCCCATGATTAGATTTAGATATCTAATCATGGAATTTGAAATTGGCTTATCATATCATTATTAAGAAACATCTCTACCAAAAATAGTTCAAGATTTGTTTGAAGTTCTTCCTCATTACCACATTCCATTCTGTGGGTATATATAATCAAATGCTGTACTCATATTACTTGGTTTAATTATTTCTTTCTTATCCCTTGAGTATGGATATGGTGTTAAATACAGTTGGGTTGCTTTAGTTTTTCACCTTTTGTGCCTTCATCTCACATCCTAGTTTCAGTTTTTCAATATGTAGAAAGTTTCAAAAATTTTTCTTGAACTTTTCTGTTCTACTTTAACTTCAGTATCAATTAGTCTTACTCCATAAAAGCTCATTAATTTTTTTATTGTTTTCAAATTACATTTTTTAAATGTATTATATTACTTTGATATGTCCTAGCCCAAAATAGGATACTTTTTTTCAGTTGCTCACCTTCTTTTGTGTCTTTTAAGAATGTTTGTTTTCCTTTATGTAGGGTTTGAATATTTCTTTATTCCCAAGTATCTTATTTTTTCATTAATACTTTCAATCAGACTTATCCATTATATGCTATACTTCATTATTATTTGTGATCAGAGTATTACTGATTTTTGTATGTTCATTTCCTATTCTACCTTGCTGAATTCTTTTGCTACTTAAATTTTATCACTGATTTTCTTGGATTTTTCAGGTATTCCATAAGCTCATCTGCATATAGTATTATTTCTTTCCTAGTTTCTTTTGCCATTAATTTTTTTCTTCTAGTGGTTTTATAACTTATAAGGTCTTATTTTTGATGTTTCTAATGCATTCTCTAATTCAGTTTCATCAAGGAGTATGTCCAGAATAAGGTAATATTAGGCATCATGGGCATTCTTGCCTTGTTTTTGAACTTGCTTGGAATGAGTAATGGTATACTGAGAGCTATCAATGGGAGAAGAGACAGTGGGAAACTGCTTGGGACAATGCAGTTTTCTAAGTGCTTCATGGGCATCACAGGTATTGTCATACATAATCATCTGGATTAATCTTTTCATTTTAAAGCCAAATTTATTGAAGGAGTTGTTTACATCAATTTTCACCTTCATTTCCTTACCTCCCAAACAAGCACCAATAATGTTACTTTTGAGGTGACAGATAATGTCACCATTGCTGAGTCAAATGAACTTTTTTTTAATGTTCATTTTACTTTTAATAACATTCAATATGGTAGACTATACCTTCTTCTAAGTATTTTTTCCAAAACTCATTTTGTCTACAAAATTGCATTTTGTGCTTTTTCCTTCTTAGTCTTCTTCACTGGTTCTTGCTTCTTGCATTAATATGTTATAGGCTTCTTCTTTTCAAATTCTGGTCTGTCTTTTTAAGCTCCATATTTCTAAGCAAACCTGTGGCTAAAATTACCATCTATGTTAGTTTTTCTGAGTGATCTCTATTCTATACCTATATTCTGAGATAAAAACCTACATGTTCACCTGCCTGTTTGCTGTCAGTTTTTACTTTGAGGTGACTGAGTCACTTCACAACATAAATTCTAATCCCTAGATTTAAGCAAATAGTATCATAATATGTCCCATTGTATAAGGAGAAAATCTGAGTGTTTTTGTTTTTTTGTTTTTTGTTACCAGGGAGTGAACTCAGAGGCTCTTAACCACCAAGCTACATTCCTAGTCCCTTCTTTTTATTTTTTGAGATAGGGTCTCACTAAGTTGCTGAGTCTGGCTTTGAACTAGCAATCTTCCTGCCTCATCCTCTAATATCACTGGGATTATAGGCATGCACTCAGCTGAAGTTCATTCTTGAAGTCCATTCTTGATTCTTCTTTATTTCACTTATCACCTTATCTACTTTATTATCAAGACAGCTCTACTAAGTTTTCTCTTCACTTTTTCCAGTTTTCTCTAGCTTGAAGGAAAGTCAGAATAATCATCACGAGTAGAAAATAGAGATGACTATATTTAGTAGAAAACACAAACTAGAGACATACAGGTAAACTTAGTTGTAATATTACAACCATATTATTAAGGATATTTGTAAGAATAAGGGTGGCTGTTGGGTGTTAAAAGTGAGAAGATCAAATTGCTTTTATAGCACTAAGTAAGATTGAAAAAAATGGGAAGAGACTGTAGATGGGAAACTAGTTAGGAAGCTAGCAGATAAATAGCAGCTTAGTTTTAAGAGGTATTAAGTGCTTAATATTAGGTAGGGTATGGTATTGGAGAATGTTTTAGTCAGCTTTTTACACTGCTGTGACTATTGTGGAGAAAGAAAGATTTATTTAGGGCTCACAATTTCAGAGGTCTTTGTCCATGAAAGGCCATCTCCATTCCCAAGGGCTTGAGTTGAGGCAGAATATCATGGTGGAAAAGTGTGGCAGCTCAGATGGTAATCAGGAAGCAGAGAGAGACTCCACTCACCAGATACAAATATATACTCATAGCCAAGCCCCAATTCCCACTTTCTCAAGCCACACCCTACCTCTTGAGTTACCACTCAGTTAATCCCTACCTGGGGATTAAATCACTGATTGGGTTAAGACTCTTACAACCCTATCATTTCTCCTCTGAACCTTCTTGCATTTTCTCATATGTGAGCTTTTCAGGGAAACCTCACATCCAAACAATAACAGAGAATAAAGATAGAGAAATTTGAGATACACCATATTGTTCTGTAGGATATAGAGTAGAAGGTTTTGGGGGAAATGTAATGAGTCCTGTATTTGATATATTGAGTATAATGTATTGGTTTGGGCAATTTGTTGTAGATATTTAGGGAATGATTGGAGATGGTGAATAGGTTTCTTCAGTGGTGGTATCAGAGAGCATACTGATGTTCAGAGGAGCACTGAGAAGTCCCTTGAACCAACATACAACTCACTGGTGAATTCTGTTTGTGTATTATGTGTTTGTCAGTCATGATCTGGATCTTTGAATATGGGTCAGAGCTAGAGATATAAATTTGGGAAACTGTCACAATGGGAACTGATAGTTGGATGAGACTGTTAAATAAAACAGCAGCCACGACAAAAAAAATTAGAGTGGGGGTGGGTAACATAAGAAAGCAAGTACCCAGGAAGTGGGGTTGCGGCTCAGTAGTATAGCGCTTACCTAGCAAGTGTGAGGCATGGAGTTCGGTCCTTAGCACCACATGAAATAAATAAATAAAGTAAAGGTTTTGCATCCATCTACTAAATGTTGATCATTGTAGTGTGCTGAGGGCCATTACCAAGTAGGAATGACGCATCGAAATTTCCTTGCCAAGCGTACCCCATGCTGCTTAGAGGACATTTGATGGGACATTGCATGCATGCTTTAATGAGGTGACCTTGCTCAAGGACCAAGGCAGATCCGGGTTTAGAGCTGATCAGCTTTGAGGAAGTAACCGGCTCCTTGAGTTTAAGGCGTTGCCAGTTTAAGATAATGGGTTTTAGGGAAGTTAGAGTTGAAGATTATTGCTGGGATTAGGGTGTTCCTGCTGCTTGTTCCCGTTGAGTTCTCGTGAGATTGAAATGGGATTTGGAGAGAGCCTCGTGGAGTAGGTGGTTTTGTGCGGGAGACAGCAGAACGCGTTTGCCCCTGGACCTGTGTGGAGGTGGTGTGAGAGCTGGAATAAAGAATTGCTGTTTGAACCTACAAAGCTGTGAGTGCCTCGTGATTCTGGTGCCAAGCCGAGACATTGGCCTTGGCATTTTGGTGGCCCGTACGCGGAACGTCTGAATTTGGAGGTGAGTAAAATCGCTCGCCCCTGAGGGAAGGCGAGAGAATGGGTGACCATTTCAAAAAACAATGTGTTCTTGTTTTGATTTATTTCGTTTTTGTTTCAAGCTGACTATCCCTAGAAATTTCTCAGGCAAACTGGGAAAAATGGTTGGCTCAAGGTTTGAAGTTTGTTAGCCCCGAGAAAGAGAAAATTGATACAGTGAATTTTTATTCAGTTTTTGTTTCATTCAGTTGTGGTTTTGTTTTGTGTTATCTTATTGGGTTGCGTTATCTTTATAGAAGATTAGAAATTATTAAAAAAGAAGCCGAAAAAGTGTTAAGTAAATTGTTAGAGATTCAGACCATGGAGGAAGACATTTTAGGTCAAGCAAAAGAGAAGGTCTCTCGAGCTAGTCAGAGAAAGGGAGAAAATTTAAAGGAAAAGGGGTTATTAGAAAAAAGGCCACAACAAGAGGCTGTCACTAACTCCGTTTTACCAGAGGGTGTAATTCAACCAACAGCCCCACCGATGGAGACAGCTGAGTGGCCCTCAAACCCCGTAGTTGATAGATGGGATCCTGAGACAGGACCTCAAAGATTAGCATGCCCTGTATTTGAACAGGCAGGAGGGCGGCGAATTCACCGTATTTTAGAATTTAACACAGTGAAGCAGTTAAAGGAGGCTGTAACAACCTATGGTCCTCAAGCCCCCTTCACGGTAAGCATGGTGGAGTCCATTACTAACTTGGACATGACGCCAGCAGATTGGGCTAGCATGTGTAAATCTGTGCTAAATGGAGGACAATATTTGTTATGGAAGGTTGCCAATGAGGAATTTTGCATGGAGACAGCTAGGCGAAATGCAGCAGCCGGTTACCCTCAAAGAAGTCTTGAAATGTTATTAGGAAAGGGACCTTATGAGGGTCAGCGGCAACAAATGGAATATGATCCTGCTGTATATGTACAGATTGCTGCAGACGCAGTTAGGGCATGGAAGACTTTACAAGGACATGGAGATTTACAAGGTCAGCTATCTAAGGTAATACAGAGACCTAATGAACCTTACGCTGACTTTGTAGATAGGCTTATTCAAACGGCTGCCAAAATTTTTGGTGACACAGAACAAGCAATGCCATTAATAAAACAACTGGCTTATGACCAAGCAAATCGTTGCTGCAGAGAGGTTATTAGACCATGGAGACATGAAGATTTAAACACATATATTAAATTATGTAGAGATGTTAATGAACAAGGGCAAGTCTTGGCAGCTGCAGTACAACAGGCTTTAGATGCCAGGCTAGAAACATGCTATAATTGTGAACAAACAGGACATTTTAAAAGGAGTTGCCCCATAAGAGGAGGGTTTAACAAAACTAGAAATCAAAGGAATAGAATACCGGGTATTTGCCCACGATGCCGTAAAGGGAGACATTGGGCTAATGAATGCCATTCTCAAACCACCATAGAAGGTACTCCCTTATCAAAAAACGGACAAGGATCAGGTATTTACCCACGATATCATGGAGAAAGGCACCAGGCTTCATTGCCAAAAAACGGACCGGGGGGCCCAATGCTCCGGGGCCCACAACCACAAATATACGGGGCAGTGGAGGAACCCAGAAACCCCATCAGGGTGGTGCCCAGGACACATTGTCCATTAAATCCCTCATCAGACAAACCCGAGGGAGCGCAGGGTTGGACATCTGCGCCTCTGCCAGAGCAGTATTAACTCCAGAGATGGGAGTTCAAATCATTCCCACAGGAGTAAAAGGACCTCTTCCCCAAGGAACAGTAGGCTTATTGTTGGGACGTAGTTCATCTACATTAAAAGGACTTATGATAAGTCCTGGGGTAATTGATCCCGATTATGTAGGTGAAATAAAAATTATAGCTAGTTCTCCAGGAGGTATATCAGTAATTTCACCTGGAGATAGAATAGCACAGTTGTTAATACTACCCAGCCTACATAATAAGTTCTCTAGTCTTAATGTAGAAAGAGGTTCCAAGGGATTAGGCTCCACAGGTGTAGATTGGGCTATGTTGTCTTTAAATTTAGATTCTCGCCCAATGTTAAAACTAAATATTCAGGGTCGTGACTTTAATGGACTGCTGGACACAGGTGCTGACCTTAGCATCATATCTCTTCAAGAATGGCCAAAACATTGGCCATTACAACAAGCCACTCAAACGCTTCGAGGCCTAGGAGTGGCGACTAATCCCCATAGAAGTGCTATGGTATTAGATTGGAAGGATCCTGAAGGATGTGAAGGAACTATACAGCCATATGTTTTGGATCACCTTCCTATTAATTTATGGGGACGAGATGTCCTAGATCAACTAGGTTTGATGTTAACAAATAACATCAATCCTAATGTGCCCACTACTAGGGCTAGACAAGGTATCAGGAAAGAAAAAAGATTAGGAAAACAAGAACAAGGTATAGCAGCGCCAATTCAAATAGATCAAGGAACAGACAGACATGGGTTGGATTTTCAGAAAGGGCCACTGAGACAATCAAAATTACTTGGAAATCAGAAAGACCAGTGTGGGTTCCTCAGTGGCCCCTGACTAAAGAAAAGATACAAGTAGCCCATGATCTGGTCAAACAACAATTAGCGGAAGGACATTTACAACCTTCCGTATCTCCCCATAATACTCCCATTTTTGTTATCAAAAAGAAATCGGGTAAATGGAGATTATTACAAGATTTAAGAGCAATTAATAATGAAATGGTCATTATGGGACCTGCTCAATCAGGGATTCCTCAATTGTCTGCTTTACCAAAAACGTGGCATGTTTTAGCTATAGACATTAAAGATTGCTTTTTTTCGATTCCAATTCATTCCGAGGATAGTCCACGTTTTGCATTTACTATCCCTGCATTAAATCATGAAGGTCCTGATGAGAGATATGAATGGAAAGTACTCCCTCAAGGAATGGCTAACAGTCCAACTATGTGTCAAATATATGTTAATAAAGCAATCCAGCCACTTAGAAATCAAAATCCTGAACTAAAAATATTTCACTATATGGATGATGTATTATTGGCACATAAAGATAAAAACACATTGCTGGAATGTTATGCCACACTTACAAACTTGTTAAAAAATTATAATCTAGAGATAGGAATAGACAAAGTACAATTAAATTTTCCAATTAATTATTTAGGAGTTCTATTATCCTCAACCATGGTCCGTCCACCTAAAATTCAAATACGAGTAGATCAACTCAAATCACTTAATGACTTTCAAAAGTTGTTGGGAGATATAAATTGGATAAGGCCTTATCTAGGCATACCAACAGGAGAGTTGGGACCTTTATTTGATATTCTAAAAGGTCCATCAGATCCAAATTCACCCCGAATGTTAACTCCTAAAGCTAGAAAGGCATTAAAAATTATTGAGACATATATGGAAAATATGCATTTAGATAGAATTGATATAAGTTTGCCTTTATTATTTATTGTACTACCAACAAGAAATATTCCTACAGGAGTATTTTGGCAGGAAGGTCCATTATTGTGGATACATTTATCTTATTCTCCTAACACTATTTTTACTAGGTATCCTGAGGCTGTAGGACAATTAATACTCAAAGGTATAAGAGCAGCAAAGACAGTGTTTGGAATTTCTCCCAATAAAATTATTACTCCATATACTATGGAGCAAATTGATGAGTTAGCTAATGAATTAAATACTTGGGCAATAATCATGTGTAAATCGAATGTTTCATTTGATAATCATTTACCATCTAATCCTTTGTTGTCTTTTTGGTCTAAGCATCCTGTAGTTTTTCCTAAAATGACAAGAAAAACACCTATCATGAATGCTCCAAATATATTCACTGATGGGTCTAATAATGGTACAGCTGCAGTAGTTACCCCTGATCAAACTTTTACATTTTTAGTTCCCAAACAGTCAGCTCAAAAGGTAGAGCTTAATGCAGTTCTACAAGCTTTTGTGATGTTCAAAGATTCTGTATTTAATTTATTCTCTGATAGCCAGTATGTAGTTAATGCTATAACATCCCTTGAAGATGCTGGTAGGATTTCCCCTTCCTCTACTGTTTTCTCTTTGTTTTCCACTATACAAAGTCTAATCTGGGATAGAAAAGATCCATTCTTCATAGGACATATCAGGGCACATACAGGATTGCCTGGAGCCCTTAGTTTGGGCAATGATTTAGCAGATAAAACTACACATGATATACATATTTTTTCTACTGTAGAAGAAGCTACAAATTTTCATAAAAGGTTTCATGTTAACGCTAATACTTTACAAAAGCGTTTTAAAATAACTAAGGAACAAGCCAGGCATATAATAAAACAATGTCAAAATTGTGTGACCTTTTTACCACAAGTTAATCTTGGAGTCAATCCTAGAGGACTGATACCTAACCATATTTGGCAGATGGACGTCATACACTTGCCAGAATTTGGAAAATTAAAATATTTACATGTTACAGTTGATACTTCTTCCGGATTTTTGATGGGCTCCCTTCATGCTGGAGAAAAAACTAAAGATGTTATAGCTCATTGCTTACAAAATTTTGCCACTGTGGGTGTTCCTAAACAGTTAAAAACTGATAACGGTCCTGGTTATACGTCTAAATCTTTTAAACAATTTTGCTCATCATTTGGTATTACTCATATAACAGGAATCCCATACAATCCACAGGGACAAGGCATAGTTGAAAGAGCTCATCAAACTATTAAAACGTACCTATTAAAGCAAAAAGAGGGAATTGGAAAGGGGTATATATCCCCCAAAGATAAACTTAAAATAACCCTTTTTACTCTAAACTTTCTAAATTTGGATTCATCAGGACTTAGTGCTGCGGAAAGACATATGTATCCGAAAAATGTACATAAGCCTAAGGTACTTTGGAAAGATATTCTAACAGGACAATGGAAAGGTCCCGACCCAGTTATTGTCTGGAGTCGGGGTTCCGTTTGTGTGTTCCCACAGGGAGAACAGCAGCCGATTTGGATTCCAGAGAGGTTAACCAAAACAATTTCTACAGAAAAAGAAGATGATTTGACTGAAATCCATAACAGCTGAAATCCAGAGCTCCAGCTTGGCTATTCTTACATCTGCGACAGTGATTAACCACGGTGCCTTTTTTTTTCAATATCTATTTTATTATTGCATTTTTCCCACATCGTAAAGTTCTATTTTATTTTTGAGCTCATACAAACCTAGGTTAATGTTTTTCTGATCAGTTTTGTTTTTTGACTGTTTTTAATTTTTTGACTGTGGAGTTTTTAAACATTGCAATGGAGATTTTACCTAGGTAAAGCTACAAGGCCGTTATTATTGTCTTATATGTTGTATGTTATGTGTGCCCTGTTTTGTGTTGCATGTCAGTATGTGTGTATGTCCATATTTTTATATGAGGAGCGCTCATGAAAAAATGGATCCGAATTTTTTTTTATTCACGTGATTTAAGTGGTTTAATTTAAATTAGTTAAACAGCTGTTAATGATTGCTTTCAAAGGTGATTAACAGATCTGTTTGCTTACTATTGTTTTTAAAGGTGATTAACAGATCTGTTTGTTTACTTTCACTTTTCCTTTTCATCATATTTAATAATTCTGTTCAGGATAATGTCTCTTTAACATCATTGCCAGAATTCCCATCTCCATCCCAGTGCCGGTGAAGACAAAGAAAACCAAACTACAGCTTCTATGATAGCTACCACAGTAAACTGTATAAACTGATGCATCAATGAATATAACTCAACAAGTAATGCTCAATCAAGGACTTGATTTACTTTGGGAGGAAATGGACATATTGATAGACTCCTCCGATTTGAACTGCCTGTAGAACTTGCCTGGACTATATATCAGTTGCATGCATTGTGAACTATCGTCTGGTGCAGCGAATTGTGGTACTGCTGGCATATTTTTGCTGATGGTGTCACCAGTGATGCAATTTCCTTGCCAGCGCACCCCATGTTAATTGTGGTAATGCTGACATCTTTGCTGATGGTGTCACCAGTGATGCAATTTTTCCAAAGGAGCCGTCAATTGGCTTGGTGTCGTGGCATTTCTGTATCTTCCTCCCTTCTACTAGTGATGGTCTAAAATTTGGGGGCCAACAGAGGTGAGGCAAGAACCTCACCCCCCCACTGGCACCAAGGTTAAATTTGGGGGCCAACAGAGGTGAGGCAAGAACCTCACCCCCCCACTGGTGCTTAGGCCTATCCACAAGCATGGCTGAATGCTGGACCGGTAGTCAGCGACGGGTTGATCTGATTGCAGTGGATTCAACCTAAGACAGGGGACTGACGCCTAGAGGTCAGTTCATCCGATGACGGGTAAGAACCATATGTTGAATTGGACAACCTACCAGGCACGGTCCTAAGCCGCATTGCTTGTTGTTTAATTAATCAGAAGGGGGGAGATGCTGAGGGCCATTACCAAGTAGGAATGACGCATCGAAATTTCCTTGCCAAGCGTACCCCATGCTGCTTAGAGGACATTTGATGGGACATTGCATGCATGCTTTAATGAGGTGACCTTGCTCAAGGACCAAGGCAGATCCGGGTTTAGAGCTGATCAGCTTTGAGGAAGTAACCGGCTCCTTGAGTTTAAGGCGTTGCCAGTTTAAGATAATGGGTTTTATGGAAGTTACAGTTGAAGATTATTGCTGGGATTAGGGTGTTCCTGCTGCTTGTTCCCGTTGAGTTCTCGTGAGATTGAAATGGGATTTGGAGAGAGCCTCGTGGAGTAGGTGGTTTTGTGCGGGAGACAGCAGAACGCGTTTGCCCCTGGACCTGTGTGGAGGTGGTGTGAGAGCTGGAATAAAGAATTGCTGTTTGAACCTACAAAGCTGTGAGTGCCTCGTGATTCTGGTGCCAAGCCGAGACATTGGCCTTGGCAGTAGTGCTACTATTTTGCTAGATTTTGAAGAAGTTTATGAAATGGAAGTAAATGATGATTTAAAAAAATTTTAATTGTAAAGTGAATTAAAGATAGGAAATAAAAATATGCTCAGGTGCTTTTGACAATAAACTTTAGGAATCCTCTGGAATCATAGTAAAACCACTACTGATTTTCAGATAACACTCAGGTACAAGAAACAAAATACTGGTAAAACATGGTAAGAAGTCAGTGCAGAAATGTCACTGGAGGCTGTATAGCTGGACATGGAGCTGTCATAGAACTCTCATTTTTGCCACCAGCAAAGTGGTACTTTTAAGTTGGGCTATGGTTTCACTAAGAATAATGAACTGGGACCATTTATTCTAATATCAAAAAAAAAAATTCTATATACTATTGATGTTGTAGAGTATACCTCACCTGTCAGAATCTGTCCAAAATAGCAACTAATAGTATAGCATGATTGAATTACCGAATCAATTTGGTAAAAGAATTAAAAATGTGAAAAAGTCACAGATCTTCTGAGAAGGGGTAGAGGAATATTTTTCTCTTTTTATCAAAGCTTAGTGCTTAAAGCATTGTGTAGTGTTGGTGCCTTTCAATAAAGACTTAACCCACTGAAGAAGACACAGAAATACAAAGAGATAATCATGGATTAGGAAAGTGAACATATGAAAACAAAATCAGAGACCTTTTTTTGTGTATATCCAGTGAGCTTTTTGAGTTTTTTCATAAAATCTAATGAAATGTTCATAGATCCACTTGGATGTCCTACATAGATTGTTCTATATGAAAAACAACAATTTTGCCCCCTTCTGTTTCTTTCCTTTTTACTCAATGTTTTTTTCCTCCTCTGTCTTGATCTTCTAGTAGAGTCTTGAGTATAGTGGGAATAATGGGCATCAGCATTATATATATATATATGTAAATAAATTATATATATAATTTTTTTTTAAAAGGAGCTTCTAATGTGATGTTTACTGTAGATTTTTTTGAAAGATACATTTTGTTCACTTCATCACATTTCCAGTTAATTGTTTTAGCATTTAATCTCGTGTGATGTTGAATGTTATCAAAATAATTTTTGATCTATTGAGATGATGCTATAGCTTGGCTCATAATGGCTCACCTACTATACAGTATTAACAGATAATCCCCACTAAACAGAGGATTATAAAGTGAGATGACAGAGATGATTGTTAGCCTGTTTGCCAAGACCAGTTATTTTTCTCCTTGATTACTGTAGGTCCTGTCTGGATTTTGTAGGCTATGAGAGAACTATTGCTATCAAAGTGAGCAGAAATCAAGCTGAATAGAGGGTCTGGGAGGGGCCTGTCAAAATGGCAAATGTAATCTAGCTCTTTGTTTTGCCCTTTAAACTCACCTTGGTTTCTTTTCCTTCATAATCTCTGAAAACTTTAGGTTTCAAATAAAAAATAAAAAACATAGTTAGATACAGTTGTGTCAAGTTGTTAGATTGCTAATGTGGATTTACATAATGTAGAGTTGGAAGTAAAGATTGAAGAGAGACTGTAAGCCACTGGAGGTCATTATGTAAAGCTTTAAAGTGGATTTAATTTTATTCCATTTTTATTCAGTACCATATATGGAAATTAAATTTTTTTTCGGTAGTGCACACTAGTTATTGAGAAAATATTTTAAATTGCAGTTTGTATTGATGGATGGTGATTACATCCATCTTAATGCTATTCTTTGAAATCTCCTGCCAATAATGAAGGTTTAAAACTTATTTTCTTCTGTAAGTAGTTACCTGACTTTTTAGATTATTTCTGTGGGAAAATATCTGTATATTACTATCCAAAGAGGTATTCTGGAAAATAGCTGATTTTTGATCTAATAAGTTCTAGTAGCTTTTGCATAGTTAATCATTCTCTTCAGTAAAATTGAATTAACTTTTGAAGGGGAATTTGATTAAGCTACTTCTTTTTCAGTTTTCCTCTTTTTTATTGTGCAGAATATCTAGAGCTGGAACTTTGTTTTATCTGAAATTTTTGGTATCTGCCAGGATCCTTCTGTGGGAATGTAACATATTTCACTAGATTTTTGGTTATTTGTGGTTATGGTTGTTTTTGTTCAATATGGAAATGACCTCTCTGTCAAAGTGTATGTTTTGATCTAAAGATTTTGAAAACCTGAACTGAACCCTGAAAAGATTCATGATAAATAGCCATATTAACTTTTTTTTTCTTGAAGGACATTGTCATATTTAACTATAGTAAACCTTTCTTAGGCTTATTTTTATTTCATTTATATATTTCACCATTAGTATAATAAAAATTTCCTTGTAAATTAATAATCACTACTCATAATTTTAATTATTAAAATACTGTACTGTCATCCTTTTATAATTGATTACAATATCCTTATGCTTCAGATATTGGGGATAACCAAAGGTTTGAGTGAAGAATAAAGTAAAAATGCCCCATGAGAGAACACTTTGGTAAAAATTAGACTCTTCTAAGGAGTCTCTGCTATATATTATTGGGAGGGAAAGAGGATCAGTACGATAGTGATGGAATGAGAGATCTGTTTTACTTCTGTTCTATTCAGTTTGGAAGAGGGAGATGAGTAAGATAAATGTACTAAAAACCAGAGAGCATGTTCATATGGTTTATCTTTTTTTTTTCCCAAGAGCATACTACAGAAGATGCAATAATTTGGTCAGTTGTCTACATCTTAAATTAAAAGGTTCATTCAATATTATGAAAAAGTCTGATTTCCAAGTTGCATTATTGGATGTTAAGTACAGGTGTGCGTCAGTGCACCCCCCACTAGGAACATAGGCAGGAAGATTGCAAGTTCAAAGCCAGTCTCAGCAACTTAGCTGAGTTCCTTAGGGCCTTGCTAGATCATGTCTCTAAATAAAATATTAAAAGGGGCAGGGATGTGGCTCAGTTGTTAAAAGCCCCCTGAGTTCAATCCCTGTTAACGCCCTTCTAAAAAGTCCCCCTCCCTCCTTTCTGCTTAGAAGCCTCATGAGATTTGTTGGATAGAATTGAGTTAATATATACATGACAATATTTAATGGTATGCTTCCCAAAATAAAGCATACTTTTCTCATCTTTAATTATGGAGGTTGATCAAATGAATCACATAGATATGGTGAACTTTGTTTTCCTGAATGATCAAGTTTTCTAGTTGCTAAAAAGACTATCCTTTCCCTGGTTTAAAATATCTGTACCCAGTACACAAACTGTTCAGGATGTAATTTAACCTTTCTGGTATGATTAAAATGATACTTTGAAGTTCTAAACATCAGAATTGCTATAGGGCAGAATTCTAGTTGCTAAAAATTCCAGCTAAACTAGACATTTTTATTACATGTAGTTCAGCACATTCCTTATAATTGAGTTCTACTAAGACTTGACATCCTGAAATAGTTCTACAGTTTTCTGATGTGCATAGTCCTTAGGATGCTATAAATTTGCTGTGGGTATTTGAATTATGTGGTTTTTGTAAAAATATTTAATACTATATGACTAATACTTGTTAAGGTTAAAGAGCCTACCTCCTTTAGAAAGAAACCATGTTGATGAGTCACTTAATGCAAAGATAATCTGAGAGGGGATAATATTGTGGCTCAGTGATAGAGTGCTTCCCTAGCATGAGTGAGGCACCTGGTTCAATTCTCAGCACCATGTATAAATGAATAAAATCAAGGTTCAATGACAAATGTTTTAATTAAAAAAATATATACTCACATATATACATATATATTTTAAGTAAAATTTAAAAAAAGATGACCTGAGATTGTTAATCATATGAAGCATAGGAAGGCTGGCCCTGTTTAAAAAAAAAAAAATTTCTGGTCAACTGCTTTAAAAAATTTGTACTTCAAAGAAAGGTCTTTGTTTAGGAAGACTAGCCTAGAAGAGAAATGTAGCAATCTAAAGATGGTTTTCAGGGATGTGGTAGCCTGGCTCTAAGTGAATTCAAAATATGGCTTTCAGCCAATTGATAGTGACTAAAGTTATGTTAAGTGATTGGTGGGTACCAAATATTGGTTTTATTCAACTGGAAATATATTAATCTACTTAGGGTCAAAATAGAGTAATCATACTCCAAAGAAAATATGTATAATACTTTTTTTCCTATATGTTTTCTTTTTTCAAAATCTAATTATTCGTACATGACAGTAAAATGAACTTTGACACATCATATATAAATGGAGTATAACTTCTCATTCTTCTGGTTGTACATGATGTAGAATCATACTGGTCCTGTAGTCATGTATGTACGTAGGGTAATAATGACCAATTCATTTTGCTATCCTTCCTACCCCTAAGCCCCCTCACCTCCCTTCACTCCCCTCTGCCTAATCCAAAGTAACTCTATTCTTCCCTAATTCTATTGTGAAGTAGCATCTGCATATCAGAGAAAATATTCAGTGTTTGGTTTTTGGGGATTGGCTTATTTTGCTTAGCATGATATTCTCTAGCTCCATCCATTTACCTGTAAATGCAATAATTTCATTCTTCTTTAAGGCTGAGTAATACTGTGTGTGTGTGTGTGTGTGTGTGTGTGTGTGTGTGTGTATTACATTTTCTTTATTCATCTATTGAAGGACACCTAGATCTGGTTCTATAATTTAGCTATTATGAGTTGAGCTGCTGTAAGCATTGATGTGGCTGAATCACTACTTAAAATCAGTAGTATGCTGATTTTAAGTGCTTTGTGTATAAACCGAGGAGTGGCATAGCTGGGTCAAATGGTGGTTCTGTTTTAAGTTTTCTGAAGAATCTCTATATTGCTTTCCAGAAATTTGCAGTCCCACCAGCAATGTATGAGTATACCTTTTTTCCCCCACATCCTCGCCAGCATTCATCATTACTTGTATTCTTGATAATTGCCATTCTAAATGGAGTGAGAAGAAATCTTAGAACTGAGTTTTGATTTGCATTTCTCAAATTGCTAGAGGTTGAATTTTTTCATATATTTGTTGATGAATTATATTTATTTGAAGTGTCTGTCTCATTCTTTAGCCCATTTATTGACTGGGCTATTTTTATTTATTTATTTTTTGGTGTTAAGTTTTTTGAGTTCCTTATATATCCTAGAGATTAATGCTCAGTCAGAGGTTCATGTGGTAAAGATTTTCTCCAATTCTGTAGGCTCTCTCTTCACTTTATTGATTGTTTTCCTTTGCTGAAAAGAAGCTTTTCAATTTGAATCCATCCCATTTATTGATTCTTCATTTTACTACTTGCACTTTAGGAGTCTTTTTAAGGAAGTCAGATCCTAAGCTGAAATGGTGAAGAGTTGGGCCTGATTTTTCTTCTATTAGGCTCAAGGTCACTGTTCTAGTGCCTAAGTCTTTGATCCATTTTGAGTTGATTTTTGCATGGTGAAAGAGAGGGGTTTAATTTCATTTTGTTACATAAGGATTTCCAATTTTCCCAGAAGCGTTTGTTGAATAGGCTGTTTTTCTTCAGTGAATATTATTGACACCTTTGTCTAGTATGAGATAGCTGTATTTATCTGGGTTTGTGTCTTCTTTTCTGTGAAATTGGTCTACATGTTTGTTTTGGTGCCAATACCATGCCTTTTTTTGTTATTATGCTCTGTAGCATAGTTTAAGGTCTGGTATTGTGATGTTACTGCTTAACTCTTCTTGGTAAGGATTGCTTTGGCTATTTTATTTTTCAAAATGAATTTCATGATTGCATTTTCTATTTCTATCAAGAATGTCATTGGGATTTTAATAGGAATTACATTAAATCTGTATAATGCTTTTGGTAGTATGGTCATTTTGATAATATTAATTCTGTCTTTCCAGGAGCATGGGAGGTCTTTCTTTCTTCTAAGGTCATCTTCAATTTCCTTCTTTAGTGTTCTGTAGTTTTCATTGCAGAGGACTTTCACCTGTTTTGTTAGATTGATTTCCCAAGTATTTTATTTTTTGAGGCTATTGTGAATGAGATTGTTTTCCTAATTTCTCTATCAGTGAATTTATCACTAATATATAGGAGTGCGTTTGATTCATGGGTGTGAATTTTATATCCCAATACTTTGCTGAATTCGTTTATTAATTCTAGAAGTTTTCTGATGGGACTTTTTGAATCTTCTGAATATATAATCCTGTCATCTGCAAATAGGGATAGTTTGAGTGCCTTTTTTTTCCTATTCATAACCCTTTAATTTCTTTCTTCTAATTGCTATGTGAACGTTTCAAGGATTTGTTTTATAGAAATGGTAAAAGAGGGCCTCTTTGTCTTGTTCTAATTTTTAGAGGAATGCTTTAGATTTTTCTCCATTTAAAATGATGTTGGCCTTGAGTTTAGATATATAGCTTTTACTATATTGAGGTATGTTCCTACTACCCCTAGTTTTGCTAGTGCTTTGAACATGAAGGGGTGCTGTATTTTGTCAAATACTTTTTCTGCATCTATTGAGATGGTTATCTGATTCTTGTGGTTAAGTCTGTTGATGTGATGAATTACATTTAGTGATTTCTGTATGTCTAAGCAACCTTGCATCCCTGGGATGAACTCCAAGAGAGTGTGGTGCACTATCTTTTAAATATATTTTTGTATGTGATTTGTCTGGATTTTATTGAGAATTTTTGCATCTATGTTCATCAGGGATATTGGTCTTAAGTTTATTTTCCTTGATGTGTCTTTGTCTGATTTTGGTATCAGGTTATATTAGGCTCATAGAATGAGTTTGGAAATGTTTGAAATATGTCTGCTCTTGCTTTTCTTGATTGGTAGGCTTTTGATGATATCTTTTATTTCATTGCTTTAAATTGATTTGTTTAAATATTGTATGTCCTCCTGATTCTGTTTGGGTAGGTCATATGTCATTAGAAATTTATTGACATCTTCAAATTTTTCTACTTTTTATTGTCTTATTGGAGTATAGATTTTCAAAATAGTTTCTAATTATCATCTGTATTTCAGTAGTGCACATCATGATAGCTACTTTTTCCTCATGTATTTAATCATGTGAATTTTCTGTTTCTCTTCATTAGCATTGATAGGTGTTTATCAATTTTATTTTTTTTCAAAGAACCAATTTTTGTCAATGTTTTTAATTGTTCCTTTTGTTTTCAATTTCATGGATTTCAGCTTAGATTTTAATTATTTGCTGTTTTCTGCTTTTGGTGTTGATTTGTTCCTCTTTTTCTAGGCCTTTGAGATGTAATGTTAGGTCATTTATTTGTTGACTTTTTTTCTTTTAAAGAATGACTTCAATGCAGTGAACTTTCCTGTTAGTATTGCCTTCATAGTATCCCAGAGATTTTGATTTGTTGTATTTCTATTCTCGTTTACCTCGAAGTATTTTTTAAATTTCATCCATGATTTCTTTTGCTATCCATTTATCATTCAATAGTATTTTATTTGGCTCTAGGTATTAGAGTAACTTCTATTTTTTATTTTATCATTGAATCCTAATTTCATTTCATTATGGTACAATAAAATGAAGGATATTCTCTCTATTTTTTTCTTATTTGCTAAGACTTGCTTTGTGGACTATTTTTGAGAAGGATTCCTGTGCTGCTGAAAAGAAAGTGTATTCCCTCATTGATAAATGGAATATTCTCTATATATCTGTTAAGTCTAAATTACTGATTGTATTATTTAGTTCTTCATATGTCATGATAGTCATGATAGTTTTTGTTTGGGTGATCTGCCAAGTAGAGAGCTGTGTTAAAGTGGCTCAGGGGTTAAGTATCCCTGGGTTCAATCTCTAGTACTACCAACCCCCCTTCCAAAAAAACAAAACAAAACAAAAAATGTCTTTAGGTGTCCCTTTCCTAGCCTTCCATGTCCTAATAGCTGAATGTTTTATTTGGGCTTCCACTCTTGGAGAATAATAACCAGTTGCTTCAGAGCCTTTTTTGAATTTTCAGTATAACAAATGGAAAATGTTAAAAATTTAAAACAACATCATGATCCTTTGGTTTTTAGAACCAAAAGGCTTGGCATACTATATTTCTCATTTTTTTGTGATTTTTCTCCTGTTTCATTTCACTAATTTATAATAGCTTAACATAGATTATTTGTCATAAGATTTTTGAATATTCTTAATTTAAACATTTGATATACTATGAGACCATACTAGTAATTTTTCTTGGAAACTTTAAATATGTTGAAGAATTTTTTTGAAGAATACATTTAAAAAATTATCCTGAGGGTCTGGGGATGTGGCTCAAGTGGTAGCTCGCTCACCTGGCATGCGTGCAGCCTGGGTTCAATTTTCAGCACCGCATACAAAGAAAGATGTGTCCGCCGAAAACTAAAAAAAAAAATAAATATTAAAATTCTTCTTCTTCTCTCTCTCTCTCTCAAAAAAATGTCCTGAGAACCAAAAATGACATTAGATATATAAATTAATTCACGGCTATTTTATTGAGTTATTAGAAAGATTGAAACACTAGCACCAGTACATGTATGATACTCTTATTTATCTTATCAGAGTGTTTATTGGAAATCTACTAAAAAAATAACCTAAATTGCAAATCTGAGAATTCAATTGGATTGTTCATATTTAAAATCAGTACCAAAGTGAGACATTTGAATCATAAAACCACTTTTTGCAACTTTAAAAGATTCAATTGGAGATTTTTCTAGGTTTGTAATACTGTTGTTTAGAACTAAGGAGACTTTAAAATAAAATCCTAAATACCTGTGAAATAAATGCTGACATCTGTTTTCCAAACGTCAGTGAATTCAAATTACTTTATGCTATAAAAGTTAGCAAAAATAAAATTTAGATAATACTCTCATTCCTTCTTTTATCCTCAACATACCTGTTTTAGGGATCAAGATACCGAAGGAAGATATTGGGAAAAGAGTATCTTGTTTTTCTCCAACTTGGTCTTTTTTGTCTCTACCCTCTTTTTGTACCTTCCATGCCACAAAAATTAGAAATCTTGGGAATGTAATAAACTTACTTTTCTTCTGCATTCTGTGTAGGCACCACCATTTCTCTCATATTCTTTTGCCTCTAAGTCCTATAGTTCTGTACCCACAATGCTAGTTTGTTTTTTTTATTACTCTATCTCCCTTAGAGCTGTCTTTCTCACTAAGTACTTGGTAATTGATTCTCAACTATTTTTCTGTATTGCTGCTAATTAACAACATTATCCTGTTAAGATTTCCTTTATTTCTCTGTGAGAAAAAGATAACAGAGAGAGAAAAGGAAGTGAGATTAATAAAGGAACAATAGTTTGGTAGTAAAATGAGTGGTGGAAAAATCACGAGCCACAAGCTAGGGAAAAAAAAATCTAAATGATTGAGTCCTTTATTGAGCACACTCAACTCTTCTGCCTCTGTCTTTTTCTAGTTTTAATCAGTGTTGCCTTTCATTTTCTGAGAACCAAAGCTCCCTCAGAGTTTAAGACTAACCTGGGATGGTCCTTTTCTTTGGCTTTCCTCTAGTGCAACCAAATAAAGTTCGGACTTTTCTTTTTGAACAATTTGATCATGTAGATAGTATTTATTGGATAAAAGGTGACACCAGATGATATCACAAAATGGCATTGGATTTTCTTTTTAAGGAACTTTGAAACAAATGGGGTAATATAAGGAGTAGTTAATGAGATGCAGAAATAGAAGGCTAGAATTGAAAATGTAGAATATGAAACAAAATTATAGACAATGCTTGTCTTATTATATTGTGAAAGATACCTGTTTTGAAAAGTCCCATGGCCTTTTTTTTGTTGGGCCACAGAAAATGAACAAAGACTGAAATTAGCTTAAGGGATTCTTTTTTTTTTTTTTTAAATCAGAGTTAGATTAATCTGCTGTTTTCTTAGTGAAAAACAATAGTTCCTGGAATTTTATGACTTTCCATGGGTTCATTTTGGCTGGTGTTCTTCAAGATTTCATTGAATCCTGTGTCTCTGGATTGACCCAGCCTCTTTTGGTTCATTTGAAAAGAATGAAAGGAACAAATATATTTGTTTTTCTTAAGCTAAATTGAACTTGATATCTGCTTGATCCCATGTGGAACCAGTTTATTCAGTACAAAAACTGTATTTTTGGCATCAAGAGCAATATTGAATGTATAACATTTGAATTTCAAAAAATTCTCTTCTTGAATTTCATGTGCATTGGTTTCTGTTTTGCTTTGAGCTTAATGTAATCTGGGATCTAGTTTGATACCAACTATGGTTAGTAAAAAATAAGCATGAATATTTGGGAGAAAAATGTTCTATACTAATATGAGATGAAGAGTCATTTTGGTAAGTGAAGATAGATTCTATTAGGACGTCTTGAAAGCATTTCATTTAATAAAGCTAAAGGGACAGAGCCAGATCTCAAAAACAGTGATATAAATCTATCAAGGTTTATGAAGTTGAAGGAAATTCATGAGTAGAGTACATTATGGTCAGGTAAACTTAACTATGATATACTAAGAATTCATTTTAAATCAATGTGGCATGGTTAAGACTAAATGGACAGGAGTCATATTGCTTGGGTTCAACTCCCAGCCATACCATTTGCTAGCTATATGGAGTTAGTGTTAATTTCCTTCTTTTTTTTTTTTTTTTTTTTGGTGGTGAGGAGGAGGCATTGAAAAGATAACTTCATATTGTTACTAATGTTCATTTTTCAAGAAGACTTTATTATGTTTGACATTATTTCCTAACATGGTTCTGGCATGTATGTAAATGTCAAGGGGTAAAAAATTGCTTGAGTATTTTCATTGATTTAGAAGAATACAGGGAGAACTATGTAAAAAACTAAATTTCAGTGGACTATATTCATCTTCATAGATAGTCCTTGAAAGAAAAATATTTATGTTCAAATTTCAAAATTAAAAAACAAGTAGTTATCCTTGCGGGAAAGTTGGGAGTTTTGTTGGAGTTAGAATCTCTATGCCACCAGAACAATGTTGATAGCCCTAACTTGGTGTGCCAGCAGATCAGATTATTGAGTGCAGTTTGTTCAACAGTACTCAGTATAGACAGTTTCATGCAGACGAGAAGACTGACACAAACGTTTTAAGTTTGATTGGAAGTATGGGAAACATTTTCTGTCCTGAATGCTCCTTTGGTACCAGTGTATGTTAATGTCCATTAGTGTCATTAAGCAAGGTTAGATGTAAGCTCTTACTCCTCTTTGTCCTTTATTGTTAGCTGTTATTGTATCCTTTTACATATAAATTTTGCAACAAAATTTTCCGTATTCATCTCCGTTAAACAATTCCTATGTCTTCTACCAAAAATATCAGTAAATGACTTAATTTTTAACCAGAAGATTAAATTTTATATTAAGGAAACTCATGCAGTTATTTTTTTCTTTGTATAGTTGAAACTTTTTATTTAGTCATCTCTTGTTTTTTACTGAAAAGACACATTGTGATAGTAATCATAAAAAACTGAAAATTTTAAATTATGTTGGATATGATTTAATTAGGTTCAATAAAATATGTATGTTCAAAAATTTAAAAATTTTGTGCCTAAAGAATGGAAAGTGGTTAGTTGGTACATATATTCTGAGAAGGCTTGAAAAGTCATCTATTGTATCAAAATATTTGGAGGATCTTAATATAGGATTGGGGACTTCTGGGAAACTGAGGCACTGTGAAGTTCTCCAAAAATGTCAATTCTTGTGATCAAGTTGGAAAGACATTTCAGAGATGTCACTCAAGAGTAACAGAGTTGAGTTTATTAGAAAGGATGGAAAAAGGGGGCACTCTAAGGAGAGAAAGGGTCCTCTCAGAGGAAAAGGACAGCATGCCTCTCCTGGATTCCACATTGTTTGATTGATTGATTGATTTTACTGAAAAGACACATTGATAGTAATCATAAAAAAATCTGAAAATTTTATATTAAGCTTCCCAGGGAAGCTTCCAAGAGTCCCATCCAGGTCCACCTCTTGACTTTTGACTGACAGCAGGATGACATCAGATTTTCAAGTTCCCACTTCCATGAGCACTCTAGGTCACTTTTGCCCATGATGACAAGTTCTAATTATAATCTCTTCTTATAGAGTTTATGGTTAGGGGGAATTATCCTTCTCTTCCTGATTTTCAGCATCTAGTTTGTGAAAATCTCACAAAAGTCTTCCCCTTCAGGGTAACTTGGGTGTCTCTTATTGGAATTATTTTGTGCCTGCATTTCACCTGCAGATAAATGGTAGTTTGCTGAGGAATATAACATATCCTGTTACATCATTTTAGTGAGGGAGGGCTGCAGGTAAATTGCTTCTTGGAAAAGAAGCATGTAGGGGTCAGCATAGTGGACCCAGTTGGTAGAATTATTCCCTTAACTTTATGTTCCCACCATTCACATCTATTTGTCCTGTCAGTCTGATTCTAAATCACCACTTTGATAAGCTTCTTAGATGGTTTTTATACACACTAAAGGTTTTGAAGCACTGCTGAATTCTTCCCTGGCAGTTTTTAGAATTTTGGCTTCTGTCTTTCCTGATGGATGTTCTTTTTTGCCACTTGGGAGAAGAGCAGAGGAGAACTGATTAGCTGTTCCCAATGACCTGCCTGCCATTCCACATACTGTTTAGTTTTCAAAGCTTTCATGGTCAGTGTTTGTTAGTTGAAGGACAATAATATCAGTGAATAGCCTCTAAGTCTTCCCTCCATTGGCACCTCTCACCCCGTTGGTAGGAGGAACATGTGTTGGTTTGGGGATGTCAGTTCAGATGTTTGACTTACATTTCCTAAAATGTCAGTAGGTTTTACTAAGAATTTCAGGTGAGGAAAAATAGATCACTTACGTGGTGTTCTATGGTCAGGATTGTAACTGAAATTGATCTATTTTTACAGTTCAAGACCCCTGATACTACACATACTAACCTTTATTTTAGGTGGACATGGCATGGACCATGAGTTCCAATAACCTGAGTTGGAAGCTTTATCATTTAGTGACTTACCAGTAACTTTACACTTCCCTAAACTTGACTGTCCTCATCTGAAAAGTGGATGTGATAATTAAGATTATTGTGAGGATTAATGACTTTTTTTCTATTTTTTAAAATTTTTATTGTTGGTTGTTCAAAACATTACATAGTCCTTGATATATCATATTTCACACTTTGATTCAAGTGGGTTATGAACTCCCATTTTTACCCCATATACAGATTGCAGAATCACATCAGTTACACTTCCATTGATTTACATATTGCCATACTAGTGTCTGTTGTATTCTGCTGCCTTTCCTATCCTCTACTATCCCCCCAGATTAATGACTTTTAATGCATATTTTTAGAGTACTAAATGCAATTCTATTTCAAAGTAAATAATTTCCGTAAATGATAACTATTATTAAGCAGTTCAAAATAAGACATAAAATACAAATATGATGTGTGGATTAACCAATAATAGTCTAAATGAGTTTGTCAAGATATGAAATACTTCTCTATTCTGATATAGTGTAATAGCTACAAACTAGGAAGGCATTGGATTTTTGAAGATTTTTTCTGATGGGAAAAGAATATAGGTTTTCTTTTTTTATAAATGCTCATATTCTGGCAAATTCTAAATTTGATCCTAGCCCAGACATTTCTTATAACTGCAGACATTTAAATTGAAATGCCTATGAGACATCAGCAACAGGTAAACTGTTTAACATACCTAAATCTAAATTTAAGCTCTTTCCCTCTGTACCTTATCTTCTTTCAGAGTTCAGTACATCAGTGAAAGGAATTGCTAGCCATACTCATCCTCTACATAATCTAATCTCCCACCAAGATCAGCTGATTGTAATCAAAGAAGTCTCTTCTGCCTTCTCTATCACCTTTGTTTAGGTTATTCTTATCTCACATCTGACTCTTCCCCTGCCACCTTTTGGCCCTCACTGTGAGTTAGCCAAATGTGGTATTTTTCAAAGTAGAGTTGATTGTCATAACTTATTTTAAGCCCTTTAATGTCTTTGCTTACTTTTTCTGCCTCATTTTGGTTCTCATGTGTTCCCTTTCCAGTTGCAACTGGTCTTTCTTGACATAAAATGTGCTGGTCTTACTTATTTTTTGGAACTTTGCACTTGCTGTGCCCTAGGTTGGAATACATCCTATAACACTAAGACCTCATCTTAAAACTGTTTCTTAGGCCTTTTCTGATCTCTGAACTAAATCCTGTTTCCTGGTATAAAAATCTCACAGTTATGCATTTGCATAATTATGTGCTGTTTCCCCAAGTAAAAATGTAAGCTCCTTCAAGGCTGACATAATTTTAGTGTTTACAAAGGCCCAGAATAGTCTTGACAGTAGATGACAAATAGCAAATGACTGACTAAAGTCTATAAATAAGCAATTAATATACAAAGTGATTAATTCTGGAGTAAAGTTCAGATAGGGCTACATTGTTGTCATCCTAAGCATTGTTATTTGAGAATACTTAACTTGTGGTTGCATTGATTTGATCTGCCTTTAGTTTTACTTTTTCTGTTAAAAGTGAATATAAGTAATATTTTGATTTAAAAGCTTTCCAGAACTTGGATTGAACTTTCATAAGCTTTAGACTAAAACTTTGTCCTTTTGTTGAGTCTGCATTGTATTTGAGGTTTACAATTTAAAAAGGAGATGGTTGATCACACACATCTTGATATTTACTATGTGGGATTTGTCCATTTATTATAGTTGTTTGAGGCATAAACATTTAAAAATTGTACCAACCCTGTCGAGACAAGAAATCATAGCTATTTCAATAAGTTTCTTAGTTCTTAGGAAAGTTAGAATTCAAAGTTAAGGCTTTTATGTAGGTTTTTGTTTTTGTTTCATTTTGGCCTTTATTTAGTACATGACTGTTGCTGACAGATTGACATGTACTTGTGAAAACTTCTAAGACTTCATTGTTCTCTTGAAAATTAGTTTAGTACTGTTTACATTTTAAAATTAGTACTTTCAATAAGCTTTTGGTTTCCATGAATTCTAAATTCTACCTAGGAGTATAAAACTTCAGGGGGAAAAATGGGCCCAGTCAGCAGAAAAAAGGTGGTCTGAGCATTTATGCATTAAATATGCATGCTAATTAGGGAAAAAATTAGAAAAATATGAAAACAGATGTTACATAAATTATTGCAGTCCCAGGGCAGCAGTAACTTACATACTGACAATAATTTTTTATATGTGCATGTGTATATCTATTTCTAGATTTCTCAATATTTATGTCATTCCTAAGAGAATAACTAGAAAAAGAGCCAGTATAGTCTTCATGGAGAGTCTGGTAAATAGTTCTACATATGAGTTGCTGAGGAAGTGTAGTTGTTTGCTGTGGCCTTACTGAGTGTACAGGGGATAATATGTGTTTCCTAATTTTGCCTATAATGCCCTCTCTTTTTCTCCCATCTTGGTTTCCTTCACTGTATATCAATTTGACATGATATATTCAATATATTTGGCATGATATATTCAATATATCATGTCAAAATAAGGTTAATTAATGACCCTAGCAGTGTAAGAAATGGAAAGTTGGCCCCTAATTGGTTTAAAGTATGTATTTAGAAATAAAATAAATTACAATTACTCCGGACATTGATTGTAGTGTCACTTTTTCTTTTGGTTACAGTCATACTTCTTGAGGTAAATAGCCATCATTCTTTAAATAATGGTAAGACAGTGGTATGACAATATATATTCAGTGTTACTTAAATACACATTAATCATAAAACAGATAACGTTAAAGTAGTCGAATGATATTTGAATACTTTCACTTCAAACAGACAAAAATGATCTGTTTTTACAAAGTAAAGATGAGAAAGACACATTTTATTTTAATGGTCAGAAATTTTTGGTTCAACCATAGAAGAAAAGTTATGTGAATATATTGCTGTGCAAAGATCCAGTGACAACATTAAGATATTCTCTGTATGTGTATTATAATTTAGAAGAGTATCCTTTGAAACTTTTCAGATAAGATTGAAAGTTTAAAATAAGGAAATGCTAAGCCAGGTGTTGGTGCACACCTATAATCCAAGCTACTCAAAAGGATGAGAGAGGAGTATCAAAAGTTCAGGGCTACCTGGGCAACTTTACTGAGACTGTCTCAAAAATAAAAAAAAAAATAAGAGCTAGGGCTATATCATGCCAAAATCATGTCAAAATAAGAAGAGCACCCCTGGATTCAATTTCCAGCACCAATTAATTATAGAAATAAATAGGAAGTTCTGCATTTAAAAAAACATGTATTTTTTAGTTGTAGTTGAACAGAATACCTTATTTATTCATTTCTATGTGTCACTGAGGATCAAACCTAGGACCTCCTGCGTGCTAGGCAAGCGCTCTACTGCTGAGCCACATCCTGAGCCCAGAAGTTCCGCATTTTAATAAAATAAATTATTGCAAACAAGAATACAAACACAGATGAAACATGAATTACATTTAATAATATAGAAATATCTAAAATGCCATAAGACAGTTTCTGGAAATCCTTTTTCCAGTGGGTTACTTCTGTTATTTGGTTTAAGGAGCACATGATACTACAATGTGTTTGATCTAATTAATTCCTTTCAACTCTCAGTAATTTTAAGATCGATTGGCTATCATATTTTTTAATTGTCTGCCACTGACATTTTACGTCATATTACCTGAAGGCTGCTATACTTTTGCACATATAGTGTGCCACCAATACTTCTTAACAGGTTGTTGAATGTTAAGAAACTAAGAATGAAATCTAGAGGTGGATGATAATATGTTTAGTAATTTATTATATTAAGAGGTTTTTACTTAAATTGGATAGTCTATTTAAGAACTTTAGTTGTTATTTTGAATTTTGTATAGAAATATGATTACATCATATGATTTATGGAAATACATTACTAAATGAAGTAATGTGTTTTTTCTTTTGCTCTAGGAAAAAGCTATGTTAATTAATTTTTTCCTCTCACAAATAATATTCAGTTGTCATCATGATGTAATCATACTCTAATTTTATATTTTATTAATGCTTTGAAATCCATTTTAATGCAATTTTTACATATTTTCAAAATGTCAAATTTCCATTTTTTATATCATTTTAAAATATATTATTTTACTGTATGTTAGAAGAGTAGATTCATATGTCATTTCAGGAGAAAGTTAAATGAAGTTATAACAAGTGATTTGTTTTATAGTGAGGTCTATAGTGAGAGAGAGAGAGAAGTCTTTTATTATTGGTATTATAAAATGATACTTTCCTCCTGGAGTTAAAATAGATAATGGAAAGTGATTACTGAGTAGGGTAATGTTTGTCCTTCAGGAACCTAAAATATTTTGACATGAATTTTTTTTAGCCTGCTATTTTGCATTGTTTGGTTTAGCTTAGGGTTCTCTACTGGAATAGGAACATTTTTAGTTTGCTACTGGAATTGGAGTATTGAAGTTATTTTTATTTATTTATTTTTTAGGTAGATGTTTTTCCAACAGTCGAGGGAGAAGTCAGTTGGTCTCTAGATCATGATTCCTCTTCAATTCTTGTTTACCAGTCAAGACTTCTATTTGGTGAAATCTGTTGTATTGAGCTAGTGTCATCTTTGAACCATAACAAAAACATGCATTTTCAAGTATCAAACAGATTTGTGGATTAGTAAATTTCTTCTGAAAGGTAAGCATCTATTTATTCATAAGATACATTTAAACATTGAATACTGTGAATACCCTTTACCATAGTAATTGTATAGATTTTTTTGTCTATGAAATATGTGGGGGAAGCTTTAAGAAACATTTCTCACCAGCAGTCTTAGCAATTTTCAGGGCTATACTTTTTCTATCCATAGATATTTTTCCCAAATATTTTCATATCCTTTAAGCCTCCACTTAATTTTTTTAGAGGAATAGGAAATTAGAATAAATGTAGAGTTGAAAATTTCTCAGGTCATGTTCACAATTTTTTCCTACCACAGCCAATAATAAGAAAAATTTTACATTTGTAAGCCAGTTCCTATAGGTATAAATGAAACTGAAAAAAAGTTGAAGCAATTTTTATACTAATTACATAGGATGTACTTTGTGCTCTTGTTCTTTTATATTCTTTTATATTTCATGTAATACATGCTGAAGCTAATAACTAAATTTATTTTCCTATTTAATAATATGTCGAGTTTACAATTTCTAAAATCCTGCTTTAGATTACTCGTAAGTTTGTTCATGACTGACTTGTTTGGAAAGTAAGGGGAATGAGACAGTTTTTCTGCCTCAGCCAAGCTGCTTTTTCTTGTCTGTCTTCTCTTCACTGTCCCCATTCACTATAAGCTAGCAAGTGACTTAATGGAAGGGTAACTATTGAGGAAGGTTAGTTCCCTTACTGGGGTTCGAGTGTACGGGGAGCACAGACACAAATAGTGATATCTCAGAATTTTAAAGGAGAATAAGTCTCTGGATACAATCAAGCCTTTATGGTAAGGTACATATTTCTGTATTATTTTCCTTTTATCTGTATTAATTGGATGTGTATTCTGATACCTTCAAATCATTCTTGGTCTGAAACATTGTTATCTAAGTTCTGTGTATCATCATTGGATAACCCAGATCTTTTCCCCAATAGTCTCTTCTAAGTACTCATTCATGTTTTATCCTTTTAATAAATTGCATTTTTTTCTGATTATAAAAGTAATATTTTATGTTAAAAAAATTTGGTAAATATTGAAATGTTATAAGTAAGATAAAAATTATCCCTAATCCTAATATACAGAGATGAACTAATGTAATACTTTGAAAATAAAATCTATTATTTTACTTGAATTTAACAAAAGAAACTGAAATGAAGCCTAAATGATTAGTAAATTCCAAATAAATGTTTTTTCCCCAAAATCATAAATGTTAGTTTTCAAGAGTCTGAAAGAAAATTATGGAAATCTTCTAAGTACTTTGCAAATATGAGACTAGAAAAGGGTGAATTAAAAGCAGAATATCTTTTTTATTTTAAGATAGTTTGTTTAAATTTATAAAATATAAAAATCAACCTTTAAAGTAATTAGTTACCTGGCATTTAATACATTCACAATATTTTACTGCTTACTACCTCTATCTAGTTTTAAAAACATTTATATAACATCAAGGTAAAATACTCAATAAGCAGTTTCTCTTTATAAAGTCTGCCTTACCTATACTTGTGGTATCTATTAGTCTGTATTCTGTCTCCATGGTTTACCTTTACTTCATATTTCATATGAATGTAATCATATGTGGCATTTTGTGTTTGGCTTCTTTCACTTAGCATAATATTTTCCTTTTTTTATCCATGTTGTAGCACTTACTGATACTGAATTATTTTTCTTAGCTGAATACTAATACTCCATTGTATGTATATACTTCAGTTTGTTTATTCAGTTTACCTTTCAACTATTGTGAGTTAGTGCTGCTATTAACATGTGTACACATGTACCTTTTTGAATATCTGTCTCAGTTCTTTTGGGTATATACCTATGAGTAGAATTGCTCAGTCATGTTTTAATATTGTGTATAACTTTTTGAGGAGTTATCAAGACTGTTTTATATAGTGGCTGCACTATTTTATATTCACATTAACAATGTATGAGGGCTGCAGGTTCTCCATATTTTGTCAACACATTTTTTCCCCATTTTTTGATTGTCGGAATACCTTATGATAGTAATAAATGACTTTCAGCTAGGAACATTATAGAGAAATGATTCTACTTATATTATTTTATTATATGTAATTGTTATTTCATACATAGTGATTGTTTTTCTCATACAGCAATTATGTATCAATCCAGAATATCACTTAGTTCTGTTTTTTCTTCAGAGCTAGCTGACCAGTGGATATTTTTTTCTCCTCAGAATTGAAGATTTTTTAATTTTTTTTCATTGGCTTAAAATTATACTACATTATGCTTCACATTTGTTCCATGGTTTGCCTTGCATATAGTTTTTGTTTGTTTTTATTAGACTTTTAAACTGCCATTAATTTCATTTATTGCTCACAAGAGAGATATACTTCTATTTTTATTGATAGCATTCACAGTTGTCTTTTCAGGCTCCTAAATCACAAAATGACATTTTGTTGGCTACACTGTTTTTTTAAGTAATCTCAAGTTTCCTTGGCCTTTCAATGAAGTGCCATTCTCAGATTTCTTTTATTGTATTACTGGGTTAGTTATTGTTTCTTTTATCCCATTGCCATCCTCATTCTTAAATTCACTTAAATAAAATTTTAGAAAGGTTTAGTGGAAGATGAATTTTTTGAGTTGTGCATATTAGAAAATGTACTTATTTATTCTCTCAGTTGATTGATAATTTAGTTCAATATTTAAGCTTAAAATAATTTTCCTCAGAACATCAATTGAGGGCTTTACTCCCAAAACTTTTTCTGCTATCCTATTATTCCTAAGGAGAAATTTGAAATCAGTCTGAACCCCTTGAAGACTGTTACAGAATCTGTCACAGTGAAAACAAAATAGACAAAAATCCTTAACTTCTTTAAGGTTATGTTTGAGGGCAGAGAGGTTGATAGGTAGCTAGATAAGTAAATGTGTAGTAGGTTAGATGGTGATTCTATGATGGAGAATAATACAAGAAGTGGGACCTAGGGAGTTTATAATATAGGGAGAGGGGTAGAGATTTTAAAGTAGCATGTACAGGGAAAGCCTTATTGAGAAGGGAACATTAAAGACCTGGAGAACATGAGGGAATGAGTGTCTAGGCACAGAGAATAAGATATACAAAGGCTGTGAGGCAAAAATATTGCTGAATTGTTCAAGGAAAGCCTAAAGGTCAGTTACTGCAGTTACACTCTACTAATGGATATTAAATTAAGAAAGTAACTCGGAATTTATATATTTTAAATGCCTGCATTTGTCTTTTATTCTGAATGAGATAGAGAGCTATTGGGGAGTTTCCTTAGTAGATTTGTAGTTTAAAAGAATTGTTGATTGCCAGTTTGAGAACAGATTTTAAGGTAGCCAGGGCAGATGCAGAGACACCACGTAGAAGGTTAGAAGCGAGAGAAAATTGTGATTTGAACAACAGGGTTTGCTGATTTGTTGGATTTGAGTTATGAGAAAGCAATAAGTAGAGAATGAATTTAGTATTTTTGGTTTGAGTAACAGGAGAGAAACTTTCATTTAATGAAGAAGGGGAAGATTATAAAAGGAATACAGTTGGGAGAAGGTCAGAAGGTTGATTTTGAACATGGAAAATTGTATATTTGAGTGGAGAGGTTAAGGAGATGCTTACCTGGGTTCAGGGAGAGTTCAAAGTTCGGACAGGATAAATGGGTAAGGGAGATGTTTTGGATTAAGGAAAAATTGTCGTTGTAGATTGTATAAAAGTTAACTTTTAAATATAGTCTGGTAGATATAACTACTATGTCCTATCCTTGGGGAACCTTAAATAAAAGGATTAAGAGAGGAAGTGTGAAGGAGGTTAGGAATGGAAAACCCAATGAGGTGAGAGAAAAACTCCCATTTCTCTGAATATCTGAAAGGGGGATGTAAGCACTTCAAGGAAGGAGAAGTGATTATTAATGGTAAATTCTACTGGTCAGTAAAGTTGGACTTGTGAATTCTGTTGAATTTTCTAATGGGGAGTTATTTGTGACTTTTAGAAGAACAGCTTCGTAGAGAACAAAAGGTGAAGGCATTCAGGTGACAGACGGAAGAGAAACACATATGGCAGATGAAGGGGAAAGTTAGGGTCAAGCTAGGCTTATTTTTAAGAGTGATTATGCAAAAAAAGTGGAAGATTATTAAAGTAATGTGTACAATGTTAGACTGCCTCATAAAAGAAATGGTTTATCCTTAAACAGGAGAAAGGATGAATTATCTTTAAAAGCAAGAAGGCAGAGAATATGGGCACAGATGCATTTTTAAAAAGCTTTTGGTCAAACTTCATGCTGTGTTTAGCTTGTGTGACATACAAGAAGCATCATGATTAGCTGCTTCTCATGTCTTTTAAGCTTATTCTGTAATTCTTACTTCTTAGTGATTTTTTTTAACTCTAGCCATATAAATTAGTGATTTCATTTCCAGTTTAGGATTTTTGTGGTTAAATGTTTCTATTAATGGAATTAATGGAATTAAGACATACAGCAGGCATTTATGTATGACTTATCTCTTGATGTTTTTAAAGAATATCAAGTTTTTGAATATTTCCATAGAATGCTAGAGAATCACCAAGCTATGTTAAGATGGGATGCAGGGCCATCAGCTTCTCTCCTCTCCTCTCCTCTCCTCTCCTCTCCTCTCCTCCCCTCCCCTCCCTCCCTTCTCTTCCTTCTTTTTTTTTCTTTCTCTTTCTTTGAGAGAGAGAGAGAGAGAGAGAGAGAGAGAGAGAGAGAGAGAGAGAGAGAGACTTTTTAGTATTTATTTTTCAGTTTCCAGTGGACACAACATCTTTATTTTTATGTGGTGCTGAGGATCAAATCCAGTGCCCCGTGCATGCCAGGCACATCCCCAGCCATCAGCTTCTTTCTTATACCAGTCTTAGGTAGGTCATTGTTCAAATGCACTTGACAAAAAATGAAGTATTTCATGTCTTAGATTCTTTGAACTAGGTAAAATTGTAATTGTAAAAATCCACAAATGCAAAGGGTTTGTAGTGTTCATTACGATACATATTCCTCCTAGCTGCCTTAGCCCAGAAGCATAGTTAATAAACATGGGATAGGATAATGACATCAGAAGTCTACTGGTATAATATGGAGTGGGCATATGCTTTAGAGTTGTAATAGTGTTATTCTTTTTACCCATTCTTGTCAAGCTCCCTGTACTCTTTAGTGATTCAGCTGCCCCTGTGGCTGTAGATACTGATTATGGTGTCCTGTGACATGATTCAAATTGCTTGTTCACTATGACCCATACTGTAGTACCTAAGTGAGAATAGTAGGTGGTATGGTATCAGTTAAAAGGCCAAAAAATTGAGAAGCCTGTGAAGAGTATTCCCCATAGCACCTCTAGTGACTCACTCATTCCTCTGATGTAAATGCCCCCTCCCCCACCCTGCCTCATGTACTGGAGATTGAACCCTGGGGCAACCTACCATTGAGCTACTGTCCCAGCTTTCTTTTTGTTGTTGTTGTTGCTGTTTTGTTTTATTTTCAATTTTTTATTTTGAGACTGGGTTTTAATAGGTTGCCAAGGCTTGCCTGGAACTTGGAATCCTCCTGCCTCAGCCTCCCTGAGTAGCTGAGATTACAAGTATGCACCAAGATGCCCAGCAACAAATTTCAATTCTTTACAATTCCCCCTTTCCCTATAATCTGAAACAATGTCCTTTTTACTGAGCTGAAAGACATTGGAATGATATCTCCTATTCATCTATATATTCACTTGTCTTCTGAGGCAAGTGAAAGTGTGTACTCAGTATCCTTTCAACTTTCTTAAGTACTCTGCTTTTAGAAAGAAGGCTCTTATGGAAGGAATAATAGAAATAAGATGTCTTGTGCATCTAGTTTCCCTCTAAATGCAGGGTGTAGCTTATCAAATTGCCCTTTAAGCAACAATGAAAGATCTCTTTCAATTTCTTTAGGGATATATTTATATCATTGTGTAGTATGTGAAACATGTACTATTTGTGGAGAGGCTGCCTGGCATTTCATGGGCTCTGAGAAGAGTCCTTAGGGAATTCTCTATTTCACAAGTGAAAAGTTCACTTGTTAACCGCCAACTCTTTTAATCTCTTCTTACCTGATTCCCTGTTAAATACTTCATTATTTAACATCATCATTTGTCTCTCTTCCATGCACTTCACACACCTTTCTCCTATACATTGCAATTTTTTTATCTGTTTCTCCATTTAACTTACTAGTCTAAATAAACCATCTGTGGTGACTTTTCCTTTATAAGTGCAAACTTGTTTGCAAAAATCTTAGTGCAGAACTACCAACTATGTTATTCTCATGCACTCATGTTTCTCTGTAAGCTGTGTTTATCCTTGAGCTTCCAATATTTGTAAATTAAACAAGAGAAACTTGTCTCTATGGGGTTTTATACTAGTGGTGTGTTTTGAGCAATACACATAAGGATGACTCTTAACTATTTTTCATTTGAATTGAAAAATTTTGAGTGGAGAAGATGTTTTGAAATGTAGCAAAAAGGTAAAGATTTGCTTTAAGTTCTATAATGTTTTTAGCTTTGAAATTATTTCAATATGAATGAATTTGATCCACAAATATTAATTATTTACTCTATGGCAGATACTGAACTATCTGGAGATAGACTTCTTAAATAATATATTCTTTTAGGATGTTTTACTTTTTAAATTAGGTAATGTGAGCATTTTTTTCAAAGTTCACTGAAAAGTTTTTTAGGTTTTCACTGTATGTGTACTCTTTCGTGATAATAGAGAGCCAATCCTAAATAATAGTAAAATGTAGAAAATAGAGAATCTGGTTCATCTTCTCTTCCTCTCATTCACTCTTTCAAGGGCTTAATGGACAGTGAAATGAACCAACAACTTCCCTTTCTCTTCTTTGCAATTATAGTCATCTTCTGTGGTACTTAGCAGATCTGAAAGAAGCAGGAAAGTTGATGAATTGGATGGGAGAAGATATATAAACTTATAATGAGATAAATAGAAAAACAACCATTTATAATTGAGAGGTGGCTGTTTCTTCTAAGTAAAATATATTCACCAAACATTTATATTTGTCATAGAAAGTTGAAGTTTTACTTTAGAGTATTCCCAACTTTAGTACTCCTTTGTAGTCTATGAACAGCTGATCCATTTAAAGGAAATCTCTGTTAGTCTTTAATTTGTAATGATTTGACAGGAAAGTCACTAACATTGCATTTATTATTGAGACGGAATAAGGTTTCAGTTATTAAAAATATGTGCTCAAAGTCTTGTAAATGATATGAACAATAACTTTTCTTCAACTTAAGAGTTGCAGTGTATTCAGTATGCTAGTGAATATGTGTTGAAGATATTTTGAAAGCCTAAATTATTTGAATATGTTTCAGACTTTTGTTCTTCTATATTTATGTTGAAAACATTACATGTTTTTGGATCATTCATGGTATAGTCTTAGAAGTTTGATGTTTTATGCTTTCAGTTGTATGTACCCTTGATAAGGCATTTGTTAGTAATATTGGAATTAAGTAGTTTTGCCCAAATTCCATTCAGCTGTTGCTGTCTAAAATAAAATATTTAAAATAAGTATACATTTCATATGAGAAATCTATTGAAAGTGGTTTTCATCTGATAGTGTATATTTTAATTTTTATAAATGAAACAGGAATTTAATTATTGATATAGCTAAGGAAGGTTTTCTGTTCACATTTAATAGTATGTAATTTGATATTATTTGGACAGGATCTTACATAAACTAAAAAATATTCCTTACCCGTTTTAAAACACGTTATATCTTACATGTTAATCTAATTTCTCACTGAAGTCACTAAATAGAATTGTGTACCAGCAGGTTTCTAAAACTTTAATAACAAATGAGTTTAAGTTCATGTTCTTTCTGTTGTTGGCAACAAATCTAAACCTATATTTTTTGGATTTATGAGGATAAGTCCTGCTTTGGCAATCTTGTAGATTCTCAAGAGAATAGTTAAACAGTGATTAAACATTGTTTCTTCACTGAGTGGGCAGAAAAGAATGGAAAAGCTGCATTTCACACTTCTGAAGAAATTAATCCCCATGATCTTAGCCAGGTTTGTCTTGTAGATAAGTCGGGATTTAAAACGGTACCTAATTTATCAATGTATGCATGCCATAAAGTATAAAACACACAATTTATTTCATATCATTTATAGTCAAATGTGAAAAAAGAGTGACTTTGCCATATCCAAGAGTGTTTCCTACATTACCTTCATATAAACTAAGTACCAGAGATTACAATGGGATTCCTGTTTATTGTGCACATCTGGTGCAGTCACTATGCATTTTCTCATTCACTTGCTGGCATTTTTAGTGATTGTGGCATAAATCACCTTGCTAATCAGAAACATAAGTGACAGGAAGTCATCTCCTTTTTTTGAACAATGGGAAAAAATATATGGCTTCTTAGACAGTACTTGGCTGTTATACTATTTATGTGGCATTATATTCGGTATTTAGAATTTCATATTAATTGCAGTAGTTTGGTTTAAGGCATCTAACACCTACAGTTTGTGGTCAAAATTTTCATTTTACACAACTTTCATAAAAAATAAAGAAGGTAACTTACAGGCCTTGTATTTTAAAAACTTAAAACTACTTTTGTGAAGAGTTTTGATGAAGATGAATTGAATAAAATTTATATATATTTTAAATGTCTAGATGTTTTTTATGTATATGCATTGAGTGATTTCAGACTAGTTTTTAATTATTCCTATTCCAAAACACCACACAAATCAGGAAAAAAATGTTATTGTCCTTAAAAGTGTTAGAATGTAATTGATAACAGTTTTTCTATAGCAGTGATATTATTTTAAGAAGAGATGCATTTTTAATGAATTGTTGTTTATAATTTGGAACTATTTCTGCATAGACTACAACTAAAACTAATGGATGAGTAAAGCTTTATAAAACTGAAGAAATTTATGTGTGTAGGCTTTAAAGATTGCCCTCAGTGATTGCTACTTATTGTAGACTGCTTGCTACAGTTCTCAAAAGGTAATTAATATAAGGGCCCTTTGTTATTGTTTGACTTTGTAATGTTTACCTGCTTTTCCTTTATTTATTTTAAATGTGTAAATTTCAAATTAAAATTAATATTTTTTGGATAAATATGTGTCTTTCATTTTTTCCCCTCATTTCATGTAACTATTGATTAGTTAGGCTAATCAAGATGTAACAGATACAAAGTTTATTTGTTAAAATAATGCCTTCATTTGAAGTAGCCCTCTTGGGCTGAATACATAATTCATCAATCAAAGTATTTTAGAATGTCTTTTTTTGAATTTTCTTGAGTAGAATTGATGTACAACTATTCAAAATGATACTTTGAATGGAGATAACATTCAATTTGTGGGTATGCATATGCTAGTAATTTTGTTAAAAAAATCAATCATATTAACTTGGATTGGAGACCATGTGTACCTTGTGGATAATTAGGCATTGAGAATAGAAATAGTTTTGAAAAAGTGCCCAAGTTTTAAATAAATAGCCTTATTTATTAATATTTTTAATAATCTTTTATGATATTGTCTGAAGGACCACCTGCAGTAGGAATATACAAATTAAATAAAAACAACAAAAGGAGGGGTATTTTTTCCTGTTATCATTGTTGGTTTTAAAATCACTACTATCCAGATTCTCTATTAAGGTAGAATATGCTATTTTAAAAATTATAGTTATGACTGAATTGATGTCTTCTTTCTAGATTAAAGTTATCTAGTGCTTAAAATTGAGTGAAATCTATACCAGAGTTCTTTCTTGACTGTTTTTATTTTCTTTTTCTCTTAAAGTCTCTGTGTATCCCATCTTATTTTTTTTTAAGGTTGGAGGTCTATTTCTTATATGTGTCAACTTAAAAGTATTACAATTAAACAGATATAAATTTCTTTTTCTTCATGAAAATTTAATAGTTCCAGGAAAACATGGTGTTAAAATCCATAAAAGTGGTGATTGAAAGGATGGCAAAAGTATCAAAATGGCAAAAATGAAGGTTTAATTTTTCATAACTGAATATTTTGAAAATCCTCAGAAATGATACTTTGAAGAAAAATTTCTTGTATTAAAGTGCTTGATGGAAAATATATTAACCTAAATTATTTGCTTATTTGTGACCATAAAGGCAGGCTGTAATTTCTTAATGTATTTCAATTATTAATTGAAATTGAACATTCATCAATGTTAATATTTATTGCACACTTTGTTTAAAATTTGTTTTCAGAGAATTTTGATTTTCCCCCCCTTGATTCTATTTCTTATCTTTATGATTACATTTTGTTGGTACACATTACTTTCCTAAGTAGGTTTGGAACTAAGTAGAATTGAGGAAAAGTTATTTTTCTTAAGTTCTAATGACATAAAGAATGAACCTTCTAGTTGTAGGAATAACCTTAATGATAGTTCATTACTGTCCTGTAGGTGACAGTAGCCACTGTAACCAACAGTACAATGACCTTAACCTGCTCCCCAAGTCGGGAAGATTATTACCTACTGTCCGTCTTTCCAGCTATCCTTTCCTCAGCTTGTCTTTGCCTAGAAATAGCTTTTGGAATACTGACTGAGGTGATGTGCCTACCACTGCTTGAAGTGCAATGATACAGACAGTATTTACACTGTTGGCCTAATCATACTGATATTCAGATAACAATGTTAGTTTGTGAAATATTTTCAAGAATGGGAGACTTCTATTTGTGAATGTGAATGTAGCAAAAAGCATATTGCATGTTTTGATATTTCTGGTTTCTGTTTTCATGTTTAAGCTGTTTTGAGTGGTAGGTTTTACCAGTGTGATCTTCACCTGTGTTTACTCTGGGGTTCAGGCATACCTGGGATATGGAGACTAGCAGAATTGACCTGCACATAGTCTTTGATGCAAAGGCACATGAATTGATTTTTTTCTAAAAAAAAAATAACATAGAAAGACCTAAATCTGGTGATATTTTTGTATGCTTTCCATGCTAAACAAAATTCCTGAGGCTTGCTGAGGACTCAGGTCTTTGGAAGGTCTAAACAGCATGAGGCTAAGATCCTGGCAAGAGTCCCTGGCTGCATTATAACATGGCTGAGAAACAGAAATGGGACTGGCTTCATTGCAGAATGGACCAAACATGTTGAATGGTCTTGCTTTAAGACAACCTGCTCTCTTTAAGAACTCTCTCACTCTGAGACGAGCCTTAATTTCTTCCTAGACAATGCTCCCATGACCTAATTACTTTGTACTATGTTTTATTTCTTAAAGAGTCTACCACCTGAACACTGCCACACTGGGGACCAAGCTTCCAGAATATGAAACTTTGGGGGACACTCTCCAACTATGTCACTGGGTCACACAGCTTTAGTTGTTATAAGAACAGCATTTCTAAAATCAACCTGGGTTCTGTTTGTTTTCTGGTCCAGACCTCCCTCCATCAAGGGAGGTAGATGGGTGGGCTGTAGGAAAAAAAAAAATCAGAACAAGACAGTCAGGAGGCAAATAGCATGGCTCTTGTAATCTGTGGAATACTAGATGAAAGATACTTTTTTTTCCTCTGTCAGTTTATTGAGTAACATTTTGCACTTTCCACTTGCTTTCAGTGTTGTGAAAGATGTAGTCACCATGGTTGAGAGCAGTCCTATTTAACAAAGCAGCGGTTAGAGCAGAGGGGAAGTGGGCCTCAGTGGGAGTCAGAGTACTGAAAGAAGCTGCATTGGTGCCCTGTAGGTGACAGTAGCCATTGTAACCAACAGTATAAAACCCAGGAAACAGATTCCTGAATGGGGAGAACAGAAGAAGCTTTCTCATCTTACTTAGGAGGTAGCAGAATTATCAGACCTAAAATACCACATAGAGACACAAAGAGGGGGATGGAATGACATATGTGCCATGGTAGGTGTTATGGTTTGGATCTTGAGTGTCCTCAAAGGCTCTTTTGTTGAGGACTTGGTCTCTAATTCAGTAGTGTTTAAAGATAGAGCTTTTGGAAGTGATTTGATCTAGAGGATGACCTGTCAGTGGATAGGACTTGGTCTCTAATTCAGTAGTGTTTAAAGATAGAGCTTTTGGAAGTGATTTGATCTAGAGGATGACCTGTCAGTGGATTAATCTGTTTTATACCTCAGTGGACTACTAGGAGGTGGTAGAAGCTATAAGAGTGGGACCCCATTGAAGATTGTGAGTCCTTGGGAGCTTGCCTTTGGGACTTTATCTTAACTCCAATACCCCCACCCCCCTTTGACTGCCAAGAGCAGAACAGCTTTCCACTGCCATGCCCTTCCACCACAATGTTCTGCCTAATGTCAGGTCCAAAGCAATGGAGCCAGCCAACCTCAGGCTGAAACCTCTGAAAATATGAGCCAGAACAAAACTTTCTTCCTTTAAGTTGTTTTTCTTATAATTTTGTCATAGTATCTCAAAGCTGACTGACTTAATAGGTGACTTTTAGCTGACTGGTCTTGTTCTGAACATGTATGATGGACTTAATGATGATTCCCACAAAGGACAGCTTGTAGAGGTCTAGTATCCTGCTTCAGGGTGAAGGTGAGAAGCAGCAAGCACGGGTTATATTTGTTTTGTAAAATAATTATCAATTTTACTGACATACTAAAGTAGCTCTTTTTTAAACTTTTTTCTTCAAACACTTTTTGCTTATTACTTAACCAAACAGTGTTCTAGTGGCTAGAGAAACAAAGGAAGATATGATTCTTTATTTAAGCAGCTACAAGTTTATGGGGGAGTTGTTAAAAAATATTAAACAGTTAAAGAGTCAGCATCTCATGTGAAGAATAAGGTGATAGAACCATGCAGGGCAAACAGTTGATCCTAGAAGAAGGGCTTTTAAACCAATTTGGACTTAGACTTGAAGAATGGTTCCGAGATAACTTCATAGAGTGGGTGAAGGCTGAGTGTAAAGAATGTTGAAGAAAAGCCAGTGCATATAGAGGAAAATATTGCCTGTACCAGCCCCCAAATAACTGTAAACCCAAAGTGTATTTGAAGAACGGCAAGTTGATAGATTTGCACCATGAGAAATACTGAGATCTGAAGCTCTTTCTGAAGAGTTTTGTGGATCATTCTAAGTAACTGCACTCTTTTATCCTGGGAGGCAAAAGGACAAGGGAAAGGAAGATATTGCATAGAAAGAGTTTCAGTATGCAGTGCTAGGCTTTGTGCTCTATTGAATTTAAGCCAAGGAGAAATGTCATCAGATTTGGTTGTTAGAAGTGACATTTAGCCATCAGATTTGGAGCAAGAACTCAAGAGCTCAGGTACCAGTTAGGAGACAATTGCAGATCAGGAGAGAAATTGAGACACTGAATAAAGTTAGCATCAGAGTAAGGGAAAAGGAGGTAGATTTGGCCAAATCTAGTTGATTGCATGTAAGAAGGTCAAGAAAGGAATGCAAGTATTAGACTCAAGTGCCTGTTGATTAGTAGCACCATTCATTGAATGGAGAATACAAGAGCAACAGTTTGAAGGGGAAGAGGATGACTTGTGTTTAGGCATCTTATTGATTGAAGACTTTCAAGGGATAGTTGAATATATTGATCTCTCAAACCCAGGAGACCAGCTAGAGTAAGAGATGTATGTATGCTTGGAGTCATTAACATAACTATTGGCATGAACTTCTTTGTTTAGCATTTTCAAGCATTGTGTCAGTCATTGGCAAAACAAAGGTAAATAAATGTATTTGACAGGTAAAAGACTTCCCAGGGATTATATATAGAGGAGAGGTAAACTTGGACCAAAGGGACTACTATCAAACAATGTAATGATAAAAGAGGAACTTGTTGAGGAGATGAAGGAGGGAAACAGTGATGGTGTCACTGAAGACAAAGTGAGAGATAAGGCGAGTGTATTGAATAGACGGGTTAGAAAAATGTGCTAGAAAGCACTCATGAATTTGACATTCCTAACGTCTTTAATAAGCATTTGGCATGGAATGCTGTAAAACATATGTAAGCTCAAAGAGTAGCTGATGGGTAAACAAATGATATGAAGCATTATAGATGACCTCTGAAAGGTACTATCTTACCATTGTCTCTGAAGAGCTGGTCAATGGAGGATGATGCAAGGCTGAAAGAAGTTCGTTCTTAATTTCGCAGAGACTTCATAGTTGATGAAAAAGGGCTAGGAGGAGGAGAGGTTGTGATATAGGAGAGAGAACAATTTAAAATAGTTAAATTTGGAATAACGTATATGGAGTGATATAACAGATTTGGCTCAAGACTAATGAAGAAATGAATTTCCACAAGAGGTGGGCTAATTATTATTTTTTTGAAATTGAGAATGCTAGAAATAGGAGAAGTGTGACATGAAAGTTCGGGTCCTCCAGAAATAGTTTTTAAGATGTAATTAGAAGATTAAGAGCTTTAGTGTGGGAAAGTCTTCAGAAGTAAGAGAGGAAAAGGACCAAGCAGGGAAAGCCTTTAGACTGTAATGCAGGCCTGGAACCTGTAAGAGAGGGGAAGGGAAGACAGAAGACTTTCCACTGAATACAGTGCAGCTTTGTAAAAGTCTCAGCTAGGCAGGTAATCAGGGAATGTTGGCCTTGAGACAGACAACTTTGGCTATTAGAGATGTCCTATTTTGGGCAGCAGTGGCCTTCCTCTAGCTACCTTGTCATTGGCTGAGCAAGTCTGGGGATTGTGTGGCCTAAGCATGAAAACTACAATAGATCCTGAAGTTATAATGGCTGGAGATTGTCAGTTTACTGCAACTCTTCAGAGCAGTTTCTCTTTGAATGGTGTCTCCTAGGCTACCATAATGGATATGGCTGTTTCAGTTCGATGAGAGGGAGGAATTGCTGTTGTTTCATTAATTCCTATGATTTCAACAAATTGGATGTCCAGTCAGTGAGTGTTGGAAGGTTTTTGGGAAAGTACAGTTAATAAATATAGCAAGATAAGGCAGTGTGCTAGTAAGACATAAGTTAAAATCGTATCTCATAGGCTCTAGGATTGAAGGGAAAGAAAGTGAAAGTAGACAGGGAGTAAGAGACTGAAATGAAATGAGTTGACAAACTGGAAGTTCCAATGAGTTTGAAAGTACTTGTGCTAAAAGTGAAGGAGTAAGAGAACGTAAGGGTAGATGGAGTTAATGATGATAAAAGTGATACAGCAATTCAAAAATTATAGCTGAACCCCAGGAAATACTGATATTTAGAAGTCCCTTCATGTAAAATGAGAAGAAAATTTTACCAGCAGAAAATGTGTTATATGTATACATTATAGAATCATTACAATAAATACCACAAAAATGTAAAAGGTATCATCATCTCTTGTTTTTTAGTTAGTTTTTTTTTTTTTTGCAAAATTGTTTCAGAGATATTATCAAATTTCTTGTTTGACAAAATCTATTTAGTCATCAGGAAGTGTAATTTTAAAAAAATGAGTTCTTTTCATTTTCTCTGATAACCTAAGGGAATTTTTTTTAATTTCTCAAAAACATCAAGTGAGTTCCCATCAACTAGTTTACCTATTTTTGTCTCTAAAGGTTTCCTGATAGAAAAGGTAGAGAAATGGAGAAAAATTTTAAAGTCTACAAGGCTATATATTAATTGAACAGAAAGTAATTAAGGTAAGATAATAGCTGTAAACACAAACAGCTTTTCACATCTCTGTTTTTGGCAGAAGGGAATTAGATTGAGACATATTTTAGGTAATTAAAATAAGATGGATTAGTGGAAGGGTGGACAAATGGATAGACATAATAAAACAATAAACTCAAATGTGATTGAAGATTGATACATGGCTATTCACTGTATAGTTTGTTCACTTTTTCTGTATATTTGAAAGTAATTGTAATGTTGAAAAATGGTATGGCATTTACAACTTTGAAATATATTGAAAATGATTGGTGAACAGATAGGTAAGTAATAAAATAAATGTAGTAAAGTGTCACTTATAAGATCCTAGGTAGTAGGCATATGGATGGTCACTGTAACATTCTTACAAATTTTTGATAGTTTGAAAATTTTTAGAATGAATTATTAGAAAAAATAGTGTTATAATCAGATAGCGTTTGGAGGTAAGAAATTTGAGTTCCAGTTTTGTGACTTTGGGCAAGTTATATCATGGTTTTTTATCTGTATACTGGAGATAAAATGGGTTTGCAATTATTTTCAGTACTAGAAAAGGATACTGGTAAAGCAACTGGCATATGATAAGTATTTGTCAATGCTTCTGATAATATTGCAAACCTAAACCTCAAATTGATAGCTTGTATCTTGGATCCTGCTTATTATTTTTTTTTATTTTTTGAATATATGGGTCATTTAATTTATTTCATGAATTAGAGTAAAGACCCTAATAGTGAGATGAGGTCAAGACCCCTTCTTCAGTGCCTATATGTTTCAAGGTGGTTTAGTTTTGTAGAGCTTGGAATGGTAGAACCATTCTCAAATCAAGGATGGAACCTCTGATAGTACTGTATTTATCAAAAACACTTCATGTACCTTTTTTTTTATATTTTACAAAGTGCTAAAATTTCCCAAAGTGGTCTTACCAGTCTTATTTAGTAGTTCTTCTGAACATATGTATACTATATATCAGGATTTTATTACATTAGTGTTTTTGAAAATATAGTCAATAAAAAATCCTGCTTGCTAAATATGTATTCATAAATTATACTTATGTATATATAAATATCAACTGTTTAATTTTCATTATTACTCAATGACATTCTTTTTTTGGACAGAAGTCAGTCATTCTTTGATTGCTTTTTAAGAAGTAAACTCATTTTTCTGGTGTTCAAGCTTCAGCCTCAAGTGTGTTTATAAAGTACACTCTGCTTGTTTTTTATCTGCTCTGTTTCATATGCAGGGTGGATAAAAATTACTGAACTTTTTATATTTATGTAAATTGAATTCAAATATACTACCATATGCCTTCAAAGACTAAACATAATATAGACTATTATAATCATTTATATAAATTGGTTTTAAAAACCAGTTCAATATGTTTAATCAATATGTCATGAATATCTATATAGTTGTCATCCTAGTAAAGTCTATGACATGTACTTTTACAGCATACAGATTTTAAATAAAATTGAATAGACTTTTCTAGCCCACATTATGGAGGAACTTCTGTTATCATCCAGTTGACTGATTTAATATGAGAAGAATCGTGATGTTTGAATGTGAACCAGCCAGATTTTGTATATCCATCAAATATTTAGGAGAGGGTTTTTATCTTCATGTAACATTTTACTGATTGTCCTCTATTTACAAATCATTATATGACATAGAATAAATGAAAATAGGGCTGGGGTTGTCACTCAGTGGTAGAGCGTTTGCTTCACATATGTGAGGCACTGGGTTTGATCCTCACTACCACATAAAAAATAAGCAAATAAAATAAAGATATTGTGTCCATCTACAACCAAAATTTTTTTTAAAAAGTAAACTTTTTAAAGGAAAATAAATAGTAACTTCAAAGAGTTAATCAAAGAGTACTCTTTTATCTTTCTGTGGATGTTTGCTAGTCTGTGGCTGTAAATCTTTTTGAAACTTTAGGGTAATTACTAGGCATCGTTGAACCTATATGGCAAATTTTGTCAATTAATGATGAGTATTTTGCACACCAGCTTGTGGGTGTTGGGAGTGGGCCTGGGTTTTTTTAATTAGAGAACATAATTATGGGATCACAAATATACTAGGCATATGAAATGCTTTATAGAATGAGTAAAAATTTAAGCATGAGTGAAACTGTGGCAGTTTTAAGATAGAATAGATAAAAGGAAATGTTGGGAGAAAATAATGGCAATAATTTTGTCCTTGAGCGAAAACCTAAATGGAGTAATTAATTGCAATATACTAAATATATTTTCCATTGCCAAAACAGAAAAAAAATCAAAACTCCTTTTTATTTTTAAGTACAGGTCTTATTATAATTTCAATTTTAATTAAGTTCTGGTAAAAAAAAATTCAAACACTGCATCTTTACTACAAATAAGTATTATGTATATGTCTTTGACCTTGACTGTTAAACAGTGTAATATTCTACTTCTCCCTAGGTAATTATAAAAATTGTGTGTGTGTGTGTTTTTAGTAAAACCTAATGGTTAATCTGCTTATTGTCTATCCACCTGCTATTATTAGTCTGTTAAGCTTTTAAGGAATTAGAATAGCCTAATTTTTAAAAAAGTGATGTATGTCTTTCTTAAGCAGTACCAGTTCAACTTTCTCTCTTATCTCTCTCATTCTGTTTACTAAAACTAAAATAGCAATGAAAAAATATATTTCTTATATTCTTAGAGAATTTATTTCATTAAACAGTTGCCTGTCATTTGTTCTGAAATCTTATGTCTTCTGCATTAAAAAATGAAGGAAAATTGATCATACCTTTTCTAGCCTTATATTTATATACACAACCAGGGTAACTCCACATCATGTACAACCACAAGTATGGGATCCTGAGTAGAATAAGTTATATTCTCTGTATGTGCATTTTGCCAAAATACATTCTACTGTCTTGTATAACTAAAAAGAACAAATTAAAACATGAATAAAAAGTGTAGAAATAAGTTTCTGTTTAAGTGGTCATCTTTTGAAATCTTTCTAGAATATTATTTTTAAGGCTTGTTATGTTCCATGAAGAGAAGAGTTAGAATGGAAAAGAGAATTGATAAACTCTCTTAAGTTACTATTTTAATGCAGTAGGTCAGAGTGTGTTTATTTGGTATAATATGAGGAATTTATACCTCTTTTTTTTTCTTTGAATATATTTTGGTCTTTTATATTTATACTTTATCATGTACATATAGGGACTATTTTGTTTATTTAGACCAAATTCTATTTATCTTCAGAAAGCATTGAAATCTGAAGACTAATTTGTTTTCAATGTGTAGTATTAACTGCTATGATGTATATACATTTTATATTTATGCCTGGAAAGGGTTGCAGAGGGGTGCTTTAGAACCACCTTTTCAGCTCTAAATAGCTATTGTGTACATATGGTAAGGTACTGCTGCTTGACAATTAGTAACTGCTTTTTGTTTGTTTGTTTGTTTTTTAAATAGTACTTCCCTTTATTTTATATTTTTTTAATTTTATTTATTTGAGAGAGAGAGAGAATTTTTTAATATTTATTTTTTAGTTTTCGGCGGACACAACATCCTTGTTGGTATGTGGTGCTGAGGATCGAACCCGGGCCGAACGCATGCCAGGCGAGCGCGCTACCAATTGAGCCACATCCTCAGCCCTTAGTAACTGCTTTGATGAAACTAAATTACATGTTTAAGTTCCCATCAGGAAGTCGCTTCACATCTGTATTAATATATTCAAGGCTTGAGAAGGAAAGTTAATTTTCCAGCTTAAATATTTAATTCAAGCTTAAAATTTAGTGTGTAATTAGAGTTCCCAAATGGCAGGAACATGGAGTATTTGTCCATTTTAATTAGATTGTTGTTTACCTATTAATTATATATCATATCTTGTCATATAGTTTTGATGGTAACAGATGGTGCTAGGAGTTAGTAAGTGTTTCAACAAAATAAGATTCCACATGATTTATTAAGTTGCACTTTATTAGTGAGTGGTCTGCTTTAGTCGGGTTATTCTCCCAAAGAAGGAATGTGAAACATTTCACTAATTTTAGTAATTATTCTTTTGTGGACCCTTAAGAAATATTGATCATAAAAAAGTCTGCAATGAGTGATGTTTATTTAGAATCAAATAGATCACTTTAGGCTTATTTTTGAGTAGCATATATTGTCAAATTGTATAATTAGTATGAAGTTTAGTGCATTTTGCTAGGTTAATATAGAGAATCAGAGTTTTATTTATTAGTAAACTGTAGGCATAGAGAATGTTTTATATATAATTATGATTTGGAATAAAAAATAATAGAATGATGATTAAGTTGTTTATTTCAAAGGTATTCTCTCTGAATTTTTAATCTGACAAGAAACAAAGTTCCTTATTTACCAAAATATCTATCGGCAATCTTTTGTGCCTAGTGAACTTGATCAACAGAATTTCCATATTCAGAAAGTAAATGTCAACTAAATAGAAAAGCTTTCTAACTTTGTTTATGGAAGATTTTATTAATTGTTTTGGTTACCAACTTCTGCAAATGAATAAATTTTACTTGTCCATACATGCATGGAAAGAGACTGATAAACAGAAGGGAGTAAGAAAGAGGGAAAGGAAGAAGGCTTTAAACTTTTTAGCCTTCGTAGTTTATTAGAAATTTATTATAATCCACAATATGATCACCTTAAAAGTAAGTTTATATTACTGATTCTTAGCTCCTAAGATTATTTTGAAATAATTGTATGTTTCTAAGAATAAGAGTAAACAAAAGTTTCCATTGTTTCTGATTTTAAGATTTGCTCCAGAGGGACACCTTAATCTTCAAAACAGTGGCCTCCTGTTCCCTATGTTACCTACAGTATACAGCTTTGCTTTTTCTTGTGTTTCATCTTGTTTTTTTTGTGTTTTAATTTGTCTCCACTTGTATTAGGTTTTTGTTATAACCAATACCTGTGGTAATCAACTTAGAGAAAGGAATTATTTGGCTTCTGGTTTCACAGGTTCCAGTATATGATTGGTTGGTCTCATTGCTTCAGGTCTGTGGCAAAGCAGTATCCTCACAGGAGTGTGTGCTGAAACAAACCACTCACCACACAGGTAGGAATCAGGGTACAAAAAGACAAAAGGGTTGGGCTGGGGATGTGGCTCAAGCGGTATCGCGCTCGCCTGGCATGCGTTCAGCCCAGGTTCGATCCTCAGCACCACATACAAACAAAGATGTTGTGTCCACCAAATACTAAAAAATAAATATTAAAATTCTCTCTCTCTCTCACTCTCTTAAAAAAAAAAAAAAAGGAAGCCAGGGTCTCTTAATCCTTTCAAGGGCAGGCTATCAAGGACCTCATAAAGTCACCACCACTTCTCAATAGGGTACCCTGGGAAGCAAGCCTTCACTACATGAATGTTAGGAGACTCTTAAGATTCTTAATTTATGTCAGTTTTCAGAAATATTTGTCTTTTGGTACCATAATTCTTTATAGTGGAATGGTATGTTAGCATACCAGTAGATTGATGTATAATACAGGACCCTTCATTTGTATGAATTGCTCATGTAAGTGAATATGAATATTCACTTAACCTTATTTTACATGTTACTGATTTGAAATCTTATTACCTGTATTTACATTGTCTTTAGAACTGTTTCATTGTTCAGGGAAAAATAACTAAATGATTTTTCCCCTCATACTGAAGGGGAAATTGTTACTTCAATGTGGCCTTAGTGTAATGTACTCTGCCCCCAGAATGTTGAATGACTAAAAGATGATCGCAAATATTGTGCTGTAATGTTATGCTATAGGAGGGATGCTGCATTATATTTATATCAATTAAGATGAATTTTAAAGGAAAGAAAGTATGTCTAGAATAGAAATAGCCTTAGTTTAAAAGTTTAAATTTTTAACATCTCTGCCCTTGGTGAAAATATGGGACTATATTTTCTTTGGCAGAATTTATCAACTATAACATGCAGCATTTCCACAAAAAGAAGGAAAACTAAATTGAAGCATGTAAATTACTCTAATTTGGAAAGTTATCCTTTGTAAGAAATGACAAGATGACTTCCTTTCTGTTTTTTTAAGTGTGTAAAATATATTATTCATTTATTGTCTGATGTCATTTTATCTGGGGCAGTAAATTTATATATACATAAAAGGATACTTGGTGATTGTTAACAAAAACAACAAATGAAAATATAAATGAGGTCTTTGTTACGACTGTGTTTCTCAATTCCTGGTCTACTATTTTATACCATGTGAGGACTCTTATTTTAGCAGCCAGCCATATAGTGTATTTAACTTTAACAAAGCAAATGATGATACTGATTTCTCTTTTTGTAATTAAGATGATCTTTCTTTCCTTAAAAATAAGTGTTTGAAACATTTTGGAAAATATGGTAGTTGATAATCAAATCTTATTACTTGATACTAACTGAACCAAGATAACACATTAACTGATATTTCTTGTGGACTTTAAACACAGGATTCAAAAAATGTGACTGACTGAAAAACTAATGGCATTTTGAGAATTCTTACTCAGTAGTGACCATTTGGGAAAAGGTGATTTTCAGATTAACCTTCTAGTCATCTAAAATTAAATGTTTTCAGACAGTATCTTAAAAAAATTACATATTCCTGTAAGTCTGTAGTGTTTCAAACATATAAGTTTTCCTAAGAACAGGCCTTAGGATATCTTTCTGTCTTTCTTCAATTTCTCTTTTAAATGTTAATATGTAACCTCTTTCTAAACATACCATTTTGAAATCTGGATTCTTCCCTTGTTACTTTACATAGTGAATCTCTTTTTATAGCCTTATAATTATATCAGGCAGAATGTATTTTGATAATTCCAATGGACATTTTCAGACCTTAAGTTTTAATTTATCTCCATTTTGAGATGTATTTTTGCTCTTCTTGCTATAATGATGACTCACATTCCTGGTTTTTCCATTTCCTGACTGATTGTATTTATATTTCTCAAAGTGGATGCTTTTCTCTCTGTGCCTTCCTCTTGGCAGTCTTGTTTGTGTCCCCAATTTCAGTTTGATCCAGCTAGCCATTATTATGGCCTTCAGATCCATATATCTTATTTACTTGACATTTCTGTACTTGAAGTTCATATGGATTCCTTAAACTTGACAAGTTTAAAATTTATTATATTACTTAATTTGCTAGTAATTTGTTTAGTTTTCCCAATTTTAGTAAATAATCTTTCTGCCCATCTGTGTAACCAGAAACTTTTCCATAACCAATTCATTAACAAATATCCCTTTATCATGTTCTCATTTTTTTGTTATAGATGTGTTTTGGACTTAGTTTTAATCTGTTGATCTCTTATACCTTAAAACAGTACTGTAAATTTATTGTTTTTCTATCTTGCGGAACTATTCCCTTCATATCTTTATAAAGTTTTTCAGTGTTCCTGGACAATCCAATGTTTATCAGTTTTGTGATTTTGTGTTCTCATAGTTGCTTTGAAATATTTATTAGCATTGCATTAGATGTACCAATTACTTTGGCGAAAATCTTTATCTTCTCAATAGTAAATATTCCCATCTAGGAATATGTTGCGCATCTGGATTAAATCTAGTGCCATTGAAATCTTTTTTTCAAACAAGGCACATATCTTTTCCATCTAGGTTTTTCACAGTACACTGTTTGTTTTTGAAATTCTGCTGGTTTATTCTCCTTATGTTTGTTTTTAGTTTCTCTAACTGTTTAGCACAGTTTCTGACACGTAACACAATAAATACTGAATTTTGAGCAATTTTTAGTGTAGAAAATAATTTTTTAAAGTCATGCAATCTTATTCAGTTTATGATTTAAATTTTTAAATTATTTTGTTTTTTTATAGGTAATATTAGCTGCAGATTATAGTTTTGTTGTCTTTTTAAAAGTTTATACTTTGTGTGTGTGTTGTTAGGGATCAAACCCAGGAACTATCATATACTAGGCAAGTACTCCATCACTGGTCTCATTTCTTTTACTTGACCTGTTTGTTTAAAATCTCTCCAATGATGCTGAACTAATAGCACTGGCATTGGTATTCAATATTTTTGAATGGTTTTGATGAGAAAAAAATTCCATTGCCATTATAAATGCTACTTGTGTATAATTTTTTGCCTATCATAATAAATCCTCCTTTGAAGAATGGAAATTGTATTTTTTGTCTTGGTTAGTGTATTAGGAACGACTGTTAAATCAGTTTTGCCACATTTAATGAAATGTTTTTATTGTCTTTTATATTAGGACCATGTTAAAGTAAAATGAATTGGTATAGTTTTTTTTAAAAAATTATAAAATAGTCTAAACATAATAAGAATGATTAGTACCTTGTTAAAAAATTACCCATACTGTAATCTTGGCATGTGCCTTTGGTTGAGGGAAGGGTGTTTCTGGACAATCTGCAGTATTAGAGGAAAAATCTTTGTATGTCTGATATCTTATAAGGCTGTTACTGTATTCAGATTCTTTGTAGCTTTGAATTGATTGTAGAAATTTTAAATAAAACTATCCTTTTTTTTTGTATCAGCATTATAGTTGTACATAGTAGTTGGGTTGATCCTGACAAATTTATACAAGCTTGGAATTTGATTTCAGTTGTTGCCCCCCTTCCCCCCCTCCCTCCCCCGGCCTATTGTCTTTCCTCTACTGATTTTCCTTTCTCACATTCATTTATTTATTTTTATTGTTGCTTTGTACTTAAGGGTAGAATTCCCTATAGGGGGTGGGTGGTGTGTGTTTGTGTGTGTGTGTGTGTGTGTCTCTGTGTGTGTCTGTGTGTGTGTGTGTGTGTGTGTGTGTGTGTGCTCTCTCGTGCATGCATGTGCACATAGTATGATTTTTAAAAAAAATAATTTCACATTTCTTCCCCTTTTATATGCCTCCTTTTAATCTCCTATTTACTATCTTCCCTATATATTTATGATATCCAATCCTTCCCTCTTTCTTTTTTATTTTGCTGTAGCTTTCACACATGAAAGAAAACATTTGATCCTTGATTTTTCTAAGATAGGCTTATCTCACTTGGCATGATGTTTTCTATTTCTGTTTACCAGCCTATGCCTTAATGCCATTCTTTTTCATGATTCAGTAAAACCCCATTGTCTGTATATACCACAATGAATATTTTCATATTTTTTGGCATAAAGTTGTATATAATAATTCCCTAACTCCTGTGTTTTAAAAAAAATGTTATTTTGGTTTGCTGTTATAAACTTTTGTTTCTAGTAGTATTTTTTTATCCTTTTCCTTGAAATTTAGTCGGTTTTTATTGGACTTTTCAAAGAAGGAAATAATTAGCTTGTTTGCCTCCCCTTTTGCTAATTTATTTGGCTTATTGTCATTATTTGTGTTTTAAGTTTTTAATTATTTTTTTGTGGTGCTGGGATATTGGACCTGGGGCCTAGGGTATGCAGAAGAATTGCTGTACTGCTGATTTACATCCTTAGCCCTTGGTTTATTTTGTTCTTATGATATTCTTAAGTAATAGTTCATTTATTTGTTAAATTTTCTTCATTTTACTTCTAACAATGTTAAATTATGACTTTTCCTTTTACTGTAGTTTTGCTATTTTTACATATATGTAAAAGGATGTGACATGTATAACATGTTGCTTTTATTTAATTTTCAACTTTTTCATTATCAAATTGAACTCAAATACAGGAAATTACTCAAAACAATAAATGTTTATTATTATTATTATTATTACTATTACTATTACTATTCTTATTATAGATTAAGTATGCTTGTAAATGCCACTCAGGTCAAGAAATACAACTTTACTAGCCACTGCAGAAGTTCTCGCAGGTGCTCTGTGCTAATCACAGACCAGTTTTTCCCTCCACAGTAACCATTCTTTTGACTTTTATAGTAGTAATTCATTTCAGCTTAGTGCTGTTATTACTCAAATGTACATCTCTAGACATTACAGTTTAGTGTTATTCTTCTTAAAAGATATGTTTGCCTGTCAAATCTTTTATCTGTGGTGCTTCCCTCCAGATTCCCTTTTTCCCTTCTCCCCTCTTCTTCGCTCTGCTTTACTCCCCTTCCCTCCTGTTCCATCTACTGAAAAACTTGGGTTGTTTGACCTATAGAGTTTCCTGAAGTCAGGATTTTGTTGATATTATACTCATGGTGCAATTAAACATTTTCTTCTATGTTTTCTCCTAGTTGCTGGGTAAGTTAGAGTTTAGTTGGATTTAGACTTCATTCCTGGGGAAGGCTAGAGGTGCTATTTGTGTCCTCATTAGGAGGTGCACACTGTCTCTCTTTCATTTCAAATGCTTATAGCCATCTTTGCTCCAAAGCCTGGAACCATTAGAATATGTTATACAGTGCTTTTGTTACATAAATTAGCTAAAAATGAACTTTTCTTTTTTTCAGTTTATGATTAATGTGAGGTTTTTTTTGGCATTAAACAACTGTAGATTTGTATTGTGGTCAGGGAATGTAGACTTCACATTTTTGTGATGCATTAGATTATTTTGGGGTTGTGACTGAGTGGTAGAGTGCTTGCCTTGAATGTGTGAGGCACTGGGTTTGATCCTCAGCACCACATAAAAATAAACAAAATAAAAGTACTGTGTTCATATACAACTAAAAACAAATTAACAAATATAAAATATTTTCTTTGTCTCATATAGTTAACTTTGCAAATGTCCCATTTGTATTTGTTAAAGATATTTATGTTCTTTTGCTTATTATTTAAGTTTTTATATAGCTACTAAATATTAGATCAAACTTACCATATTCTTCAAATGGTTCCTGTTCTTGTGTATCTTTACTTGATCAGTCAACTCTTAGGACTGAAGGTACAAACATCACTGATGGTGAGAAGGTCAAATAGATTTTTTGTTTTGCTTTTTGGGAACTATTCAGGTGAGAAATAACTCTTCAAAATGGAACACTGAGGACAGCAGGAGATCCAAAAGTATTTTGCAAATAGATTTGGAAATATGAGAGTTGAAAGAGAAGTTTCTATTTTGTGATTAAGGGTACAGCGTGATTAAGTGTATGATTTAGAATAGGGATTGACAAAATCTGGTTCATGGGCTAAAACTGGCCGTCTGTCCATTTTTATGTAGTTCACAAACCAAGAAGTATTGTATGTTTTTAAATGTTTAAAAAGATGAAAAGAGGAGTGCTATTTCTTGACATATGAATGTTACAAAAAAATTCTAATTTGTTTCCATAAATGAAGTTTTATTGTAACAGCCATACTCATTAGTTTTTAGTCGAGTTGAGTAGTTTGGACAGAGACTGTATATTCCACAAAGGCCAATATTCTTACTGTTGGACTTTTTGGAGAATAAATTTGCAAAACTACGCTGCAGATAACTTTATCTTCATCTTCCTCATTCCCATAACAAAACATTTCTTATGGAACTGGTTTTTTAAAACACCTCCATCTATAATTGTATGAATGAAACCCTGCTCATGATTATTAATTTCTGACAACATTGAAATTCATTTTCCATGAATTCTTTTTAATTCATTTCTCATTTTTTTTAGTCTTTTACATATAATTATTGAATGCTTTTAAAATAGAAGTAATTAATAAGATAGTTAATATTAACTACTTGATATTGACTGTGCTTGCTACATTAGAGTCTTTTTCTAAATACTATACAGAGTCTTGACCATTATTACTATTAAATTTTATGGTGATAATTTTATATTTGTACAGTCATGCTTGTGCTTTCCATAAAGATTATCTTATTTCTATGAACTCATATTGCAATTTCACTAAACAAATCAATTGTTAGTTCATGCTTAAAGAAAGTCCTCTTAGGTTTGGGGACAAGACTATGGTTTATTATAGATGGAATTTTAGAGGTGACTTTCTTTGCTTATAAAGTCAGTTTTTTTTAATGTTTCTAAAGGCTGTATAAAATTGAACAAATGAGTCTTGAAAAAATTTGAATTTGATAATATATATTATGTATATATAGAGAGTGAACAGAGTTTTAGTTATCAGTATGAGTGACTCTTTAATCCACAAAATGGTAGATTTTGCATCATGGGAATATCCCGTTGTTGTTTTTTCCACAATGTAGTTATGCTGGATAATCAGAAAGCCCAGACTGACCCATCAATACAAATTCAAAATAACCTGTGTGTTTGAGATGGGGCTATTTCTCTGTGTATCCTATCTTTCTTACTTAAGTTCCTAATATTTATAAAATGTTGCTTTTTAACATTTCAGTTTCTTTCATCTTCATGTGATTATGTTCAAGTACAAAGAATGCTAGAAGGTGGAGCACTATCAGAAGTTGTCAAGAAAGCAAACAAAATATATTATTAGTTTTAATCTGGTAGCAGCAGAGCACATTGTTAAACATGATAACCAATAAAGGTATGATTCATAAGGAAAGCATCAGTTACACTAGCATAGAAAGATTTTTATGGAGAAAGTGGATGTGTGTTTTAATACCCAAATCCTATGTGTCCATTAGTATCCAGGACAAATCCCATCTGCGTCAAGTTTTACTTAGCACTCAAGTGTAGAAAACTGTTATGTGATGGGAGAGAATAAATAACCTATCAATTTTTCATTGCCAACTAACTACCTTTATTGGTTTTCTAGAATGTGTTTCCGAATATCCCATAACACAACAACAATATAAGCGCTGGTTTTTTTTGCCTTTTCCCCATCATTTAAGGGCATATTGTAGCTCCACCCCATGAGAGCCTCCACACTGATTACATTAGCCTTGAGTAGCCTGTAGAATTCTAATTAGTTTCCCAGATTATCCAAATATGATTCTTTACAAGATTGTTTTCAAAAGATTTTTCTGAGTTAGTTCTCTTTAAAAGAATGGATGAATACATAATGGATCTTGGGTAAGGATTATTTGTATTGACTATCAATTTCCTTACTGAGTCATCTTTCTTATTTTAATATTTGAGGTTATTTTATGAAATATTTTCTCACCAAATAGACTATGATGATGTAAAGGAGGAATCCTATCTTGTATGTCTTTGTAGTCGTTCCTTTATAAGACTTTCATTTTATGAAATGAAGTAAAAATTTGTAAAAATAGTACATTATACTAACAGCAGATGTTAAACCATTGCCTGCTAAGTGTTTAAGAAATACATGTTGATAGAATTTAAAGTAAGGAGAAAATAGTATTCCATAAGTTCCTTACTGGATGAACATTTTGATGTTTTTTTGCATTTTGCTTTTATAATGTTATAATGAATAAACGGATGCAGGGCCTCAGTCCTTTAGCTGAAATGCATTGTGAGACTGAATGGTTTGAAAATCAGAATTCTTTATTTTTTCTACTTTAGTGGTGTAAATGTGATACATGTTTAAAAATTACCAGACAGTCCAGTGAATGCAGCACTTGGTAAGCTAATTGCTATTTCTGATGAAAAAAATGTGCGATTGTTGATATTGTTGGCTAACTAAAGTCTACAAATACCTTTTTTGTCAATTCAAGTCAAATTTTATATGCAAATGACTATATTAAAGTTAGGATAGTGCTTTTGGTGTTGAGATTGTGAATTCATACACATGTATGTGTTTAACATTTGGGGAATAATTAGCAGTGCTAATTTCTGGAACAAGAGAAGATTCATTCATGGTTCTTTCCAATATTGACAGATTGTCCTCCCTGATATTATACCATTTTCCACTCTTACCATTAGTTAATCTATGGAGGGAGAGTTGGTCTTACACAGTCTTACCACTAATATGTGCTGCTAGACTTTTGCATTTTGCTAGTGTAATATGTAAAAAAAGGGACCTCATTTTAGTTTTAAGATTAAAAGAATGCTAGTGATTATGGCTTTGGTTGAGGACTTTTTATATTGATAACCTCTTTACATTTACTATGAAGAATTCCTTGAATAGCAGCAGGGACACATGACACTATTCCCTCTCCCTTGTTACCTATCTCTCTCTTGTTTCAAATATGGTGGCCTAGGGGCTGGGGTTGAGGCTCAGAGTAGTGCTCATTTTGTATGTGTGACACACTGGGTTTGATCCTCAGTACCACATAAAGAAATAAATAAAATAAAGGCATTGTGTCCATCTACAACTAAAAAAAAAATGGTGGCCAAAGGTTATATGTGTACACAATCTGTTGATCTAATAAATAGTAGGCTGTTACCATATAGTCAGTTTCATATTTGGCACAGAGTTTTATACTTTAAGTATATTTTCTGTGTCTCACACAGAATTTGGAGCTAGAACATTAGTAGTAACAAAAGCAGTGATAAATGGAAAAATTCCACATTACGTATTAGGACACACAGTTTCTCTAGTCCAAGAACTCTGGAGTTATCCAAGTTCTGCTTTCTGCCTTTGGGCTTCTATATTAGCTGTTTTTTTTCTCACTTAAATAACCTTCTAGACTACCATGACAGTTTTGTTGTTTTTTTTTTTTTTAACCACTCAACTCTGTTTGAACTATTACCTCCTCAAACATGTGAATACCCAGTGTAAAATAGCCCCAATCTCTCCATTCCATCAACTTTTAAAATTTTCATCATAGCTATTAGCACCACCTTGTGTTTTAACAGTGTTTTATTGTTCATCTTCCACCATTGCATTTAAGCTCCATTTGATCAAGGCCTTGTGTCTTGTTTAGTGCTGTGTCCTAGAGCATGATACAGAGCTGGGCATGTGCTACTTTTTTAATAGTTGCTTTTAAAATAAAGGTCATTTTCTTTGATTTGCTTTTCTGCTTGTTCCTGTCTCTAGAATTCTCTTCCCTTTAGCCTTTCCTTGTCTAGCTCACAAAGTCCTGCTCATCCTTCAATGTACTGCTTATGTAGGAAAGAGGATATGTACAGATTAATTTCATTAGAAACTATAGTGATTATTTTAATTTTCCTTAGAAAAATTCCAGAATTGTTGAATTCCAGTTTTGAAACTTGATTAAGATCAGGAGGGAGCTTTCTGCAGCCATGTTGCTTTCTTTTCTTTAAAAGAACTTGCTTCTTTGATTGCCATTACCTCCCCCCCTTTAATATCATAGGTCCTTGTGTTATTGATTTGGAAGCATTTGTATTCAGTGTACTCAAATTTTACTTGTTGAGTAATAGTTTTTATATTAGAGACCATAAGTGGGGAAAAAGTAAGATAAAAATCACAAATCTATACTGCTCAGAAACAAAGCTTCTCATGCCATTGCTCAGGTGCTGCAGATGTTGAAGATAATATCAATACATTACCATATGTGATAGAAAATAATAGGAGCAAGAGCAGTAAAGCTGTATTTACGGAATCAGAAAAACCTCATATCTGAATTTCTTCTTGTTATAAGTTTAAACTAGACATTATGCCTCATTTTAATATGCAGTTATTTTTGGTGTTTATATGTTTTATGTTTTGATCACTGTTCAGTATTTAAACTCTTTCAAATGTGCAAAGATTAAATGTTTAATAAAAATTGTTGTTTTCAACATCTGTGTTCAGAGAACAATGGCCCACTGGAGTACAGAAAGCTTGTAAAGTTTTCAGATGTATTGAGAATGACAGAAAGTTCAGTGAAGAGTTTGCTTCCCTCATTACAGAACTACTTCTGTGGCTGCGATTACACTAAGAACATCTTTAATTGCTTTAAAATCTGAATGCATGATAAGAATGGATTAATTTGATTTTTCTGTTACTACAAGTAGCAGATGGTTTATGTCTTAAGAATGCTCATGTTGTAAAATGAGATCCCCAGCTCATCCATGATTGGTCAAATGAAGCATGCTGTGCTGATTATTGATTTAGAAAATGAGGATGACATGAGTATTGTGGGTGTTGCTGTAATAAATTAAAGAGGAGTATTTTAATAGCCAGCAGACGTACACCTTAAATAACATGAAATATTTGATTTTCTATTCAGATGGTCTCTGCCCTGTCAAACTAATTTTATTTTTTATTAAAAAGATATACTTTTATAGTTTCAGCTAACAAGCAGATGGTCGTCTTTACTTATTTCTGTTTTGTATTGCTGTATGACCGATCAGATGCATGATAGGAACCCAAATTAGCTTGTTGTCTGCAAAGCAATGGTGTAGCCATGGGAGGAAATCTTTTGCTCTGTGTGCATGTGTATGTGCATGTGTTAAGTTAAGTGCATGCTTAGAAACTGTGTTTGTGTATTCATACACATATAGGTCACTGTTTTCTTACTGTTTTATCCTCATTTGTTTTTGAAGTAAAGCTATATACTTAAGGTTTTTTTTAATAATTTAATTGTTTTTCAAACAGTTTTTAAAATGATATTTGGATGGGATATTGCTTGTTTGTTGGTTTTTGATAGTTTCATGTGAACAATGTTGTGAATTTATAGTCACACCTTATTTCAAGTACATTGTAAAAGTCAGGTAGAGGGCTGGGGATGTGGCTCAAGCAGTAGCGCGCTCACCTGGCATGCGTGCGGCCGGGTTCAATCCTCAGCACCACATACCAACAAAGATGTTGTGTCCGCCGAGAACTAAAAAGTAAATATTAAAAATTATCTCTCTGTCTCTCTCCTCTCTCACTCTCTCTTAAAAAAAAAGTCAGGTAGATAGTTTACTGGTATTCAAAGCTTTTATATGTGGCATTTGGTGATGTTCAGATATGTAAGTGCACTGTCTCTATGGCAAAACGCCATCTTGTGAATCACAGTGGGTAGGTTGCCACAAGTCCTAGGTCTATGAATATTAAATTAAAATTTTTATATTATGATTTTGTTTTACTTCACTCTGAATTGTGGCCATGATATCTTAATTGTGGCCATGATATACACACTACAGATTAAAGCCTGACTTATCCTGCTGAAGAAGACAATTTGTATATTTTTAAAAAAGGATTTTATATGTACAACTTCCATATTTAATTTGATTTTCTGTTTTACTTTTGTAGATATGTTTCCATATTTATAGCATGCTTGTTTTTAGCAATTTTGTGTTATTTTAGAGAGATTTAAAAGTTTAAAATAATTGGCAGTGGAATCCTAAAAGTAAACTTTTATTGCACCTAGCAATCAGCAAGATAATAGAGAAATTAGTATTCATAAATGACCTAATTTTATAGTGTACATCAGTTAACTTAAAATATATTCACAATAGTCAGTATTTTCCTAATAAATACTTTAACATTTCCAAAGTCTCTAGAAAGGGAGAGACTTAGTGATTTAAGAGATTAGATTTTATAATAATATATCATTTACCTAATAAAATATTTATATATCGGTACTTATGAAGTCACTGTCTTTCATGTTAGAACTTTTTCTGGGGAAGCTTAGGAAAATGAGTAGAGGGTGAAAGTAAAATTAAAAGATAAATTGTATTTTTTAATGTGACAATTTTGCAAAAGGAAGAACCATTTGTTATTAAAATGCTATTGAAATCTGAGTGGAGGCACAACCTGTTGCATATTTGTGGAATGAGTATATTGTGTGATTTTTTTCCTTTGTAACTTGTTATAAAATTATATGATAAGCTATTTCCCTAATTACCCGTTAATGTCTCTATTTTCACTCATTGTGTATATTGTGGGGAAATCCATTAAAATTAGCAAAGACTAGTTTTTAGTCCTTTATATTAAAATGTCTTATGACTAGTCACAAAGAGCATTCATAGAACAGAAAAGTGATTACAAATGGCTTCCTCCCTCACAAATTAGTACAGATTGGGTATGGAAAAGAAATTACCACTTGATAATAATAAAAACTCCATTCTTTGAAGTAGTTTAAAGAATTAATAACCAAAGTTATATTGTTACTGTCCAAAGAAAGTTTCAGTAGAATAATTTAAAAGCATTCGGAGAGCCTTATTAGATTTCCCTATAAATTTATATTTCAATAGGTGATTATTTTAAATGTGTATTTTGTAACTTGACTGATATATGTACACACATGTACATATTCCCTTTTCATTATATTACCTTAGAAAAACCGCATAATTTTTCAGTGTAAATTGTTTTTATATTCAGAGCTTTAAAATCATAAGGTGACTTTTTTGTTATGTGAAGAGACAAAGTGATGACAACTTATTTTTCCTGCAGTGTTTGTTTAATGCATTTTCTTCCCTTACCAATAATACAAGGTGTCCAGAAATGTTCTTATGAAAAGCATCTTGTAAGCAATTGTTACTTTGTACATAGATAATATTTTTATTAACACTTAATAATTACAAGATGCACAATGATTTTGGTTTGTTTTCTCTATATTTTTAAATAATGTAGGCTTGTTGCTGAATAACTTTGGAAGTATTTCAGACATAGAAATAAATGATTGCCACCAGGTACATTTGTTTTCTACCAGTGTGTGAAATTCTAATTCTCCAGGTTGGAATATGTCAAATACAGAATTCTATAACTAGATATTTTTATTTTTAGCCAAAAATAATAGGCTAAAAATAAAAATATCTAGTTATATAATTTTTTAATTCTGCATTTTTAATTTTATTTTTTTGGGGGGGTTGTACAATTTAAGAAGTAAAATAATTTAACAAGGATGTAAACTTGTGAACTGCATTCCTCACATGTTGTTCTACTGAGCAGAGTGAGGAAATGGGAGAATTGTGGTTTAGTAGATATCACACTTATTACAGTAAACATTTATAGAATTATATCATGAAATCAGCTATCCTCATGTGCAGTGTGATCAGGTTGTTACTATGGTAACATTTCCATTTGTGAATTTTTGTGTAGTTAAAATGTGTAGTCATCACATCAAATTACCATTGACTTTTGCTTTCTCCCGTAAATAAATCACTGTGTTACCTGAATGCTATTGAGTGGCACCAGATATAGCACTTAACTACCACCCATACAAAAATTGGAAAATGGAAAAGAAAAAGAAACAGTTTACTAAATTACATTTTAAGAATGTCCTGATGTTGCTGGTAAAATATTAAATGTTTTTTAAGAGGAGTAGGAACATTGCCAGTTATTCTCTGAGATGCTTTAATTTCTATAAATATATGATAATGAAATTGGTTTGGTATGGTAGCAGTAGGAGGTAAGGAGGGCTTTATTTTGTCAGCTAAATGGGTGCTAACTAACAAAAACAGAAGTAATGACCCTTCTGAGACTGAAAGGATTCATTTTGAGAACAGTACCTTTTAATTTTAACCTTACTAAATAAAAATTTATTTTGTTTCAAATTTATCCTGTCTTCAGATATTTAAAAGTTGCCCTCTTTATTTCACTTCTGATTATAAAAAACAGCCAATAATATCTTAGGCTAATTTGGATTAAAATAGCCTATAATGTTTCCTTGTATCAATGACTGTATTCTAGTAAAGATTCCTACTGTTTTTGTTTTGTTTTGCTTCCTAAAGCCCCCTGCTGCTGTTGATTCCACCTAGATCTGCTACTGATTGGAACTGTTAAAAGGCAAAGATAGTGTGGTTGGCTGCTGAATCATTTAATTGTAGGATTAATAAAAGATGTTCTCTCTGGGACCTAATAGAAACAGTGACGCTGAAATATTATGGATAAGGTGACCAAGAAAATTTATTTTGTACTTAAATAATATTTGAAGATGTGAAATATTGTAGAAGAATGCCAGCAGTCTGTTTATCATTCCTTAACCATGCAACTGGACCCTGTTGAAAGGAAAGGGAAAGGGAGGAGAAGTCTTAGAGAAAGTTTAACATTAACAATTGTTTAATTTCTATAATATATGATAATGGTACCTAGCAGTTGAATTCTATTTTTTTTAATAATGATGAAACAAATAATCATATTTACAAAAATGTTAATTCAGTAGTTGAGAACTTGAATAATAAAAATGAAAGGAAATTCAAGTTATGGGTGGTTTTATGAGGCATTTACAAATCAAGAATAATTGTTAATTGTTTTGCATACTATTTCAGAAATTGAGATTATTGGTCTTGTTGAATTTAATGAGAAATTGTTTGAGGGATTATGGTTATCTCATAGCAAAGCCCCGGTTGTAAAACAAAATTTTAGGGCTGGGCTTATATAGGTGCTTTTAGTATGTGGAAGGCCCAGGGTTTAATTCCTAGCACAAAAGCAAACCTGAGTCATTCAACTAAAAATACAAAATGTTGCTGGAAGAATAATTAAAGAACACATAAATAAATAGAAACACATCCCATTATCACAAATTAGAAGAATTAAAGTCAGTACTAACCAAATCAATTTTAGTTCGATTTCCGTCTGAAAATAACAATGATGATTTTGCAGAAATAGAAAAGCCTATTCTAAAATTAATATGGACTCTTAAAGGACCCTGAATAGTCAAGCTAATCTTGACAATAAACAAGATAGAAGAATCACACTTCCTCATTTCAAAACATATTTGAAAGCTATGATACATAATCAAAACATAAGGACAAACATAGACAATGGACTTGATAGTCCAGAAATAAACTCTCACATAAAAGTCTAGTGATTTTTGACAAGGATGTCGGGACCATTCAGTGGAGAAAGAGTCTCTTCAAGAATTTGGATTGGAAATATGGATATCCAAATACAAAGTAAAGCAATTGAATCCTTAACCGAATACTATATGCAAAAATTATTTCCAAATGGACCATTAAACTAAATGTAAGATTTAAAGCTATAAACTGTTAGAATAAACACAGGATAGAAGATTCATGACATTATATTTGGCTTCGTTCTCTAGTATGATACAAAAGTCTTAGGCTGCATCAAGAAGACAAATAGGACTACTTGGAAATCCAAAACTTTTATTCATCAAAAAGAAACTGAGTGGGAAGATAGCTCACAAGATGGAGAAAATCTTTGAAAAAAAATTTATCTGATAAGGATTGATATTCATAGTACATACAAGACTCCTAATTTTCTCAAAGTATACAAATGGAAATAAACACATGAAGGCTTATCATCAGTGATCTTTAGGGAAAGGTGAATCAAAACTTCACTGAGTTACCTCTCACACATTAGCTACTATCCAAAAAAACTTTAAAAAAGAGATTAACAAGTTTTACAAGGTTGTGGAAAAGTTGGAACCCACCTTTGTGCACTTTTAGTGGGAATGTAAAATGGTGCTGTTTCAATGGAAAAGAGTATGATTCCTTAACAAAACCGAAAGTAGTATTTTCCTATGATGTCAGAGCTTAGCCAGTTCGGCTGTTCTAATAGAAGACTGGATATTGGGTAATTTATATTGAATAGAAGATTATTTTGGCTTATTGCTCTGGAGGCTAGAAAGTAGTTCAAACTCGGGCACTCACATATGGTGAGATGAAAGATAGAAGAGATAAAACACAAGAGGTGGCTCTAGTCCGAAAAGGCAAAAACCTCATTTTGGAGAGAGGGTATTAATTTTTCTTGACCCGAACACCTCCCATTATACCCTACTTCCCAACCCTGCTACGGTGGTGGTCAAATTTCAGCCTGAGCTTTGGAAGGAATAAACCATATTCAAATCATGGCATGTAACAATTTCACTTCTGGGTATACAAGAAGATTGAAAATGGGGTCTCAAAGAGATAATTGTGTACACATGTTCATATCAGCATTTTTCACAATAGCTAAAATGTTGAAGAAAGCCCAAGTGTTCATTGATGGATTGATAAATAGATAAGCAAAGCATAAATCCTTACGATGGAACATTATTCAACCTTAAAGAAAATTCTGACATGTACTACAGCATGAATGAACATTGATTCATTAAATGAAGTAAGCCAATAAAATAAAGATAAATACTATATAATTCCACTGGTATATGGCACTTAGAGTATATTAAAAATTTATACAGACATAAAGTGGAAGAAGTGTAATGGGGAATTGAGTACAGAGTTTGATTTACACAATAAAAATAATGGGTGGATGGTGGTGATGTTTGCACAACATGATGGATGCATTTGGGTGCTACTGAGCTATATTGTTAAATAAAACATAGATTTTATGTCTTGTATTTTACCACAATAGAAAAAACAATTTTAACACAATACAGTTATCCATTGGTATCCATAGGGAATTCATTCCAGGACTCTAGGTAGATACCAAAATGTGTATATTTTCAAATACCTTCTATGAAATGGTGTATTATTTTCATAAGATCGACAAACATCTTCCTTTATACTTTAGATAATATTTACACCCATCTAAATGCTATGTAAACAGTTTGTAATATTGTTTAGAGAATAATGACAAGAAAAAAGGACTTTAATGTTTAATAAAGGTACAATGTTTTTCTTCTCAAATGTCCTCTATTCATAGAGAGTAGAGTTCATGGATGCAAAACCCACTGATAGAGGGCCAGCAGTGTGTACATACTCATAATTTTGATGGCTATATCCAAATAATTTTCTTTGCAGATTTTATAGTTTTTATTACTTTTAACAGAAGTTTCTTGGAAAATATATAGTTTTTTGAAGATACAGCAGTGTTTTAGTGTTATATTTTTTTAAAAAAACATTTGTGATAAGCTAGAAAAATAATCGAAGAACATCACTTTGTGTGTTTTGTGAGCAGTTTGTAAAGGTCTCCTTCGCAGTTTCAAATTGTAGTATGTCTGAGAAATTTCTTGAATTCATTGAAAATAGCATTGAAGATTGTCTCTGATAATCTGAAATATATCTACATATAGTCATTAATTTAAAAATACATTTTTACATGTATACAAAGTTACCTCTGGAATGATTTTGATTTATTATGTTAATGGTTATGTGGACAACCCTTAAACATGGGAATTATTGAGATACAATTTAAATAGTTGTTTAAAAATTTATGACTTTTTTTAAGTAACAGCAATAATATCTTCAATTTAAGCTATTTTAAGGTTTTTCATTTACACAGTGTCATTGGTTTATTTTGTGTTAATCATCCGAAAATTTAAAATGAAGCAGTAGTGAGACAGTATTGGGTTTTTGGGGTGTGTTTTTAAAAACACTCTCTATCTACTGCCCCCCCTTCAGTTTTTTTTACACCCTGTTAATTTAAAACTACTAAACAGATTTTTATTTTAATCTTTGGAAGAAAAAATGTTCCCTTGGGCTGATATGAGTACTTAGGATGCCAAGTTACAGACCGGAGTCTATTTTTATAGGCCAAGATAGAAACCTCTGAAAACCAGAGTTTATAATGGAAACATTGACAGGCCCTTAACTATCACAGAACACATGGCACTGCTGAAATTGTAAGGTACAAGGCACATAATTTCACATTCAAGTGAACATTGAATTTTTTAGCTATTGTCAGATGCCTTTCAACCAGGATTTAATAAGCTATGATGATGCCATAGAAGTCCATAGTGAGCCTGCTCCTTGCCCTCTGAATTTTTGTACCCAAGCACTCTGACACTAAGGAACAGTTGAATAAACTTGTTGGTTTTGGTTGGAGAGAAGTATGCAACCTTTTTTCTCTCCATATTTCATTTCTTACACATTCCTCTGAAAATCTTGCATGTTTTTGTGGATAAGTAACTACCCACATATTCTGGGCATTTTTACGAAGCAAGTAAGCTAAATAATTGCATCTTCATTTTAATGAAAGTCCTGAGCAAAGCTTAAATTTTGTTAACACAGGGAAATTTGATATTGAGTACTTGGGTGATTTAAAAACTTGGCATTTAATGATTTATCTTTGAGGAATCCCATCTAGGTAAAAAATAGTAATAACCTTCAAAGACAACATTTTATTACTCAGCTTTAATTAATTAACAAAATTTGAAACAATAAGCGTGAACTACTTGAGATTTGAATTACTATGCTTTGTTTTAGTTATATTTTAACTTAAGTAGTATTAGTACTCTATCATTCATTGATTGACCCTATAGCAAGGGTATTCATTTCTTTTTTTTAATTTTTATATGACAGCAGAATGCATTACAATTCTTATTACACACATAGAGCACAATTTTTCATATCTCTGGTTGTATACACTGTATTTTCAAACCAATTCGTGTCTTCATACCTGTACTTTGGGTAATAATGATCATCACATTCCACCATCATTAATAACTCCATGCCCCCTCCCCTCCCCTCCGACCTCTATGTGATGAATAAAGGGACTCTAGAGTATTCATTTCTTTAAAGAGAAGCAGGAACTTAGATTGTGTGAGTTGCCAATGTGGGAAAATGTTAAAATGATTTACATTATATAGTTAATTTGAATGTTCATAAGGGTTGGATTGTTGCACTTGTGACACATTGTCTCTTCTCTTTCTGCCTTTTCTTTATCTTATTAAATGCTGGAGAGAAGCAGAGGTGTTATGTCAGATATGCTATCTCAGAAGCATTGTGAAGTGTTAGAGAAAATCCAGTATTTTGTGGGAAGATAATGAAGTGATAGTTTGTCGCTACAGATTTTGCAAGTACTGCCAAAAGGAATAGGTAAAAAGAAGATGTTAATTTGAATCTAAATCAGATTTTCTGTTCTGGTTTAAATTTTCTTATCCATTGATTTATACACATATACATTTCATAAGATTTAGACAGCAAAGGCATGAAATAATATTTTTTTATGTATCTGGTGTTTTTTTTAATGAAAAAAATTTGGACCTTTTACAGTAATTTAAAATTTTCGGCTCTGATTAAATTTGTCTTTTTTTGTGTTAGAAACAATGTTTTTGCATCCTGAATGATAGAAATTTCCAAATGGAAGCTATTTAATTATGTGTCATTGTACTAATTCTAGAATAGTACAACTATTGGATATTAATTTGAACCATATTTCTGTAGTCAAACAAGTGATTTTTTGGTTTCTTGGCTTCTTTTAGGGAGGAGAGACTACAATATGTTTATTGTCCCATCTGTCTCCCCTTGATTTCACTGTAGGAAACCCCATCACAGGTTTCAGGAAATAGTGTTGATCCTACTTATATAGGTTAAAGAGAAAAATCACCTTATATTTTAGAAGGACCATTTTTTTTGAAGATTTAAAATAAAGGAAAATGAGGACATGTAGACATTATATGTGTAGGTAGAGAAAGAAACAGGCAGACTTCCTAGGGAAACGGATTTGTCTGTTTTTGAATTATTCTAGAAACAAAAGTACAAAAATGTAAGCATAGTACTACAGAGAAACCAAAATCCAGAAGGATTAATATCTCAATAAACTTTATGCTCATAGGTGAGCAGGCTGTTAAGCACTAAAGGCCTGTGGACATATCAAAATGTATTCCATGTTAGTAAATTTGTTCAATCTAATGTATCACCAGTAGTTTCTTACTAAAATGTTTTTCAGAAAGGAAAGTGGTTTTAATCATGGCAGAAGAGACTTGGATTCCCGCCCATCACCCCAAGACACTTGGATTTTGCTTTGTTCCTTAAAAATCAGAGATTGAGTTGGTTTCCCTATTGCTTCACCAGTTTATCATCCTCCCCTTCCAGTCTCCCTTGTTAGTAGTTGATATGCCAGACCCTGGGATAGAAGTTCTTTAACTTCAGTAGGTGTCAGTTAATCAGGAAACAATTTAAGATTTTGAATTTAATTAATGATATTGACTTTTCACTTAGGTTCCAGGCAGATGTTTTTGCCTTCTTTATATGTCAGCATTAACTCGTCAAGTAAGCTAGTACTCAATCTTAAATGTTTTATCTCTTGATTGTAGAGAAAAACACATTTAGAAAAGGAATAAACTCCTGAATTAAAAAAAAAAAATATATATATATATATATATATATATATATATATATATATATACTCATATATAAAATTTGAGAATGCTTAAGAACTTGGGAAATAATTGTGGGAATTTTTTCCCCACTTATTTTCTAAAGAAATGTATTTTGTGCCTAATTTTAATACATAACAGGAATGCCTTGGGGAAATGAGAGAATGAAGAGAGTTTAAAAGAAAGGGTTAATTCTTCCCAGATTTACTCCTTTTAAAATATTATATTTTCATCCTGTCACTTAAGTATGATCGTGGTTATTGCTTCTGCCGAGAAATGAACTCTAGTTATTTTTCCTTTGCTGATGAATTCAGTTTAAGTCTCCACTCCCTCCCTTGTACCTCCCCCGTGGTTTGTATTTTAGTATCTTTGTACACTCATTCCTATCAAATTATGCTTTTTAGGATGGATCAATTTTTATCCATATTTAAAGCAAACTAGATTTGTTAAAAGTAGGAATGCATAATTAATCTTTCATCTGATTCATGCTCATTTGGGAAGCATCTTTGTGGCATTCTGACCTGCTGAGAATAATTCTGTTTAACTTTTCTCCCCCACATTGATATTAAGTGTCATCTGTGTGCAAGTGTGGTGTTAGGCATATTCCTTGTACTCATAAATTTAGAGGTGGCAGTAAACCATGTATATTTATACTTTTTTATATGAAAACACCCTCTTCCCCCCCTTTTTTTCCTACCCACCCTCTCTTCTCACCCACATAAATAGAGTGATGGAAAGACAGGACCCACAAGTAATTTAACCAAAGTAATTGTTGGTGGGGGAGAGTAGTATCAAGAAAGGTTTCAAAAAAGAAGTGAAATTTTTATTTTGTTCTTCAAGAAGAATAGAAGACATTGCAGGCTGAGGACAAAACTTTTGTAAAAGCCCTGAAGACTCCTTTGTTGCAAATCACAAATAGTGTGGGTTGGAGCCCAGGGACCCTGGTGAGAGAAGCCACATCTGTGGCCAACAGCCACATAGGATCTTGTAGATTTCATTAGAAATTTAAACCCTTGAGTGGTAACTCATTGAAGAATTTTTCAGTAAGGATATTCATATATTTAGATTCATTGTTTCAAAAATTAAATATCTATCTATAGTGATCTTTTTTGAAGAGATTGAAGCGACTAAGATAAGAGTGCTGGGGCATCTTGTCATGTTTCAAGAGTGATCCAGATGATATTGGCTTAAATTAAGGGATGTCCAAGAAGGATAGATATATGGATGAATATGTCCAGTATATTTAAAAATTGGAGGCCAAAAAATATATAAGCTGATGATGGGGCAGCTCTTTGTTTCTAACATTTTGAATTAGCACTGTCTTATTTGAAGTTTAATGTATTATTAAATATTTTTCCCCTTGTTATCATAGAGGTCTGAGTAACTACTTGGCTTTTCCACAAAATATTGCAGTGCTTACTTACATCTTATTGATATGTATATTAAGAGGATCAAGGAAAAACAAGACTCTTTACATGTTACTAGAAAAAAAAGACATGAAAGAAATTAGAAAGGTAGGTGTAAGCAAATCATAAAAGGTACTGAGAAGCTATGGGAGGACATACACTTCAGTAGTTATTATAGAACCATAGACATTATTATATTTAATAACCAAAATTGATTTTTGAGTAGTAGTAAGCTTTCTAAAGTAATAAGAAACAATGGATTTTGAGCCAAAATAATATAATTTTATCCAATTCTGCTTCCCAAATGTAGCAAGTCATTTTAATGGATTTGTAGTTTAATGTTTTTAGGACTATATCATGATTTTCTCTGAAGCATCCTGATATGTAAAAAGACACTCTCTTCATGATTTGTTGGTTTCTTGAATGTCCAGAAATTCTACCATGTAGCAAACTTAAATTTACATATTTTTAGAAAACGATGGGGTTACACTATATTTATTCTGTTACTTGCAGATTTCATATGCTGTGTACATTGTGGTCTAAGTGCATTTAGATTTTTATGTTTACTTATTATTCCATTTCTAAGTCACCATAATTTATAAAACCAATCCTTTATTGAACATTTGGATTGCCTATATTTTTTTTAACTATTATAGTCAACCTTTTTCTGCATAGATTTGGCTAGAAGTTACATCAGTGTCATAAATTCCTAGCAATAAAATTGCTGTATTCTCCTTCCCCCACTCTCACCCCCACTATGTTACCCAGGCTGACCTACCTCAAACTTTCGGGTTCCACCAGTCATCTTGACTTAGTCTCCTGAGTACTCATGCCACAGGCATGTGCTACTGTACAGGGCCTTGCATTTTTAATTCTGATCATTATTGTGCCTTGAAAATGTGTATGTCTCAGAGTTAATTATCTGGTTTTATGCACATTCTTTGTTATCTTCCTTTTTTGTTTTGCAAATGTGATGGAGAAAATTCTTGTTTTTGTAAACATTTCTTTATTAGTGAAGCTGCACATTATTTTATTGGTCTTATATATATTTGTCATAGATATATAAAGGCTATATAATGAATATATATCTATCAATCTGACTATATTTGTGTAGAATGTGTGCTTCTGTGAACTGTTTTCCCTGCCTCTATTTGTCCGCTTAACTCTTTCAGTTCTGCCTTATATGCTTTCTAAAAAGGGGAAAGACGCCCTGCTTTACCCTCTAGATAGATGAGATGATTTAATGAGGTATAGGATATGTGAATATTTCTAAACCTTTTTTTTTATTTTTTAAATCATTGCTTCCCTAAACTGCCCTTTTAGAAAAAAATTTCCTGAATCCTTCTCCCTCCCTTCCTCCCTCATGAAATTTTTATACTATGGATATATTATGTATCTGTTTGTTTTTTTTTTTTGTATTTTAACCTATTTGAGGGCCATAAACCATTGTATTATCCAAGATTCCCCACCCTACTCCATGTACAAATTTTTGTCCCTTCGGGAACAATATAACACCCATTGAGAATGCAGGATATATGTGAAAATTTTTGTAAACTGCAAAATGCTATTTAGATGTAAAGCTTAATTGTTAATAATTTGCATTTCATATGATATGACTGTTTTGCACCTGCCTTTTTTTCACTGCAGATTTTCCAGTTGCTAACAGAGACATTTACTATTTTGTTGTCCATTTTGCTGCCTTTGGAACAATCTTTCTTCAGTTGACCTCTGATGAGCTCTCTGCCCATCTGTGCTTGTCAGAACTTTACTTTCTTCAAAGCCTGTGGTAGATACTCCCTTTCTCTCAGAAGTCTTTCTATTCCCCTGTGTTTACCCCTTGACCTCTTAAGACTTAGCATTATAGCAAATGTCGCTCCTCTGCTATGACATTATGCCTTTCATTGTGTAGTCTGTATATTTTCTATATTCCACCTTCCAAAAATTGTGTCAAGCCAGCTAGAATGTTGCCTCTGTCCTTCTCTCTATTTTCTAATTTTTCTCAATGCCATTGTACACAGTAAGAATCTAGGAAAAGTGTCTCAAAATAAACTTTAAAATAAGTAGCCAGTCTGACCTTGGGGCCAGGTGCTTAACTGGCTAGCTTGTTTCCACCCAGGTAAAAGTTATCCATGGTTGATAAGATTGCTGAGAACATTAAATATGCTAATAGTCATTAAACCCAGAGTATAGTATTTAGCAAGCATTCAGTAAATTAGTAATCATCAGTACTCTAAAAGGTTCTTAGCACAGAAACAAGCGATGATAGTTTATTCAATAGATTCCACTGACTTAATAATATTTTTTGAGCAAAATTTCACCAGAATTCTTTCTTTCTTGTTGAAGAATATAATCTAGCAGTCATTGCATCAGAATTTCAAAGGGAAAATTTGTTTTTCTTTAGATAATTTTCAGAATGTACCCTGGAATATAATTTGCTATAACTGTGGGGGCCATTTGAAGTGGGCATGACTGATAATTTAGTGTACATTTTACTTTTGATTTTTTAGAACTACATTAAAATCATTACATATCTCTCTCTTTCTTTCTTTCTTTCTCTCTCTTTCTCTTTCTTTCTTTCTTTCTCTCTCTCTCTTTCTCTATTTCTTTCTTTTCTTCTTTCTTTATATTTCTCTGCTTTTAGTTGTCAATAAATCTTTTGTTTTATTTATTTATTTATATGTGGTGCTGAGAATCGAAACCCAGGGCCTCACACATGCCAGGCAAGTGCTCTACCACTGAGCCAGGACTCCACCCACCTTGATTTATTTTTAAAAAAACCATCTGTACTCTCAGATTTCTCTAGCTTTGGGTGGCACATTAGGCAATTCAACTTTGGCTGTTGGACATAAGATTGATAGGTCCTTGACTACAACCCTTTTCAGACAAAGCTTCCTATCTTGAAGAATAGCTGGTCTTTCCAAGGGGACATTTGAATTTCTCTTGGAATGAAAGGTTATATCAATTTACTGACAATAATAATGTACATTCAGGAGGCCAGCTCTGCTCAGTTGACCTCAGAGCCTGTGCTGCCACTACCATGTCTTCTGGGGTTGTATGAGCAACCTGCAGTGCATGGTGGAGCAGCTTAAGCTGGAGGCTGACATGGAGAAAATCAGTCTCTTAGACAGCTTCAGCAGTAGTATTGCATGCAGAATGCCTGCAAGAATCCTCTGCTGGTTGGTGCTCCAACTGGAAGCAACCCCTTCTGTGAGCCCAGATGCTGTCCTTTTACTCTGAAGACTGTAGTAAAGAAATTTGTTGAGGAATGCCTTCAAGCACAAAGTGATAATGACTGCCATGAAGTCTCAAGAAAACACTGTTCTTTGGCCAAATGACTTTGAAATGTTTCAGAACTTTCCTGTGACCTGGCCTTATAGCCAAAATTCTACAAAAATTAATGATTTTCTACTCAAATAAGAAAACTGAATGAAGGAATAGTATTTTTTTAAGTAATAATGGGTTGGTTCTTTCTCCTGGTGAAGTGCTTTGTATTAAGATAAACAAAAACTTTAAATATACCAAAAATACACCTCTTAAATATGTGAGTTACTGGTGTTGCTATACCTAGAATAATAATGTATGTTTTATTTACTGGATGTTTACATTTTAGGAAGGAAAACACTTATTTATTTTAAAACTGGAATATTTATAATTTGTTCCTAAGAGTTTTATACTATAATAAATTTGTTCTTATATCATGAATTTCCAATTACTAAGTGAAGACAAGAAAGTATAAAATTGGGAATAATGGACTTAACTACTCAAATAATACCTTAATTTTTCTAAATGATAAGATTGTTTTATTTTTAACACTAAAAATGGGAGATATTTCTTAGTAAACTTGTTTGGAAAGATTCCTGTTACAATGTATGTTAGGACACCTCCTGTATTAAGCAGATCTGATTTCTTTTTCAGTTCCTTTAGTATTGTAGTGGCACTTTAAAAAAGATACATAATTTCTTGACTTTAAAAATAGTGTTTAAAATATGTATGACCTATGTACAGAACATTGCAGATGGTTCAAAAAAAAGTAATAACCTAAAAGAATTCTTCGTGTTACAAGTTTATTTTTGCTTAATTCCCTCATTTTTATTAGTGCACCATAGTTGTATATATTAATGGGATTTGTTGTTACACGTTTGTATATACACACAATTTGGCCAATTCACAAGTGTTTTACTTTGTGCTTTTGATTTAATGTGGGTTATTTTTAGGATATTTTGTGTTTATAATAATCTTTGAAGAGCTTAAAAATAAGTTCTGCTTAATTAAAAAAAATATCCTGTATATCATTAAGTAAAAGACAGCTTAGTTGAAAATTAAGCAATTGGGGACTGGGGCTGTAGCTTAGTGGTTGAGCACTTGCCTTCCACTTGTGAGGCACTGGGTTCAATCCTCAGCACCACATAAAAATGAATAAAGATATTGCGTCATCTATCCTCACCTAAAAAAAAAACTTAAATGGTCAGTAAATAGATGTGATGATAATTTTGTGTGTCATCTTTACTGGGCCTTAGGGTGCTAGTTATTTAGTCAAACATTATTCTGGGTATATCTATGAGTGTGTTCGATTTACGCCTTCATCTGATTGGTTGAGACCTTGCAAATTACAGATTGCCCATATAGCTGGGCATGGTGGCACGTGCCTGTAATTCCAGCAACTCTGTAGGCTGAGGCAGGAGGATTATAGGTTGATGGTCAACCTGGGCACCCTTGCACACTGCTGTATCAAAATCTAAAACACAACCCCCACTCCCCAAAATAAAAGAGCTAAGGATGTAGCTCAATGGTAAAGCACCCCTGAGTTTTATTTCTAGTATAGCAGGAGTGAGCCTCATCCAATCGGTTGAAGGCCTGAATTGAACAACAACAAAACATCTTTCCTACAGCAATAATAATTTTGCAACATAATGCTTTGATTTTATCTATATCTGCTCTTTTTGTGTGATAACCTTTGAACTGTACCATTGAGTCTCCAGCCTGCCTTACATCCCTGCATTTTGGACTTGCCAGTCTCTATAACTGTGTGAACCAATTCTGTATAATAAATCTCTTGATACCAAGTATCTGTCTATTCATCTGTCAGTTATGTCTGTGGAGAATCTTGACTGATACAAAAGATGAAAGTATTTTGAAGAGTCATCAGGAAGATGCTAATGAAAACCACTATGAGATATCATTTTATACTGTTCCAATTGGCAAAAACTAAAATAGCTCATGCCACTAAGAGCTAGAGAAGATATGGAGAAATAGGGAGTCTCTCATAATGCTAAATAAATTGCTACAGTCACTTTGTAGGGAGTGGGTTGTCAATATTTTATCAGAGCTAAAGATGAGCAAACAGTATAAACAAGCCACTTTATCTCCATATTAAAACTATGAGATGTTTTACCAGAATAAAATTATATTGAATATTGAATATTTTGAAATTTAGTTTTCTGTGAACTTGATTTTCATGAAATTTTTTTTCGCCTATTTGTATTATTTTATATCTCTAAAATATAGAATAGTAGAAATATTTTGTTTTCTTCTATTCATTGATATCTTGAAAATGCTTATATATTTTTTTAAATATATATTTCTTATTTGTGCTCTGTGTGTGTCCTGCCAGATGGGCTCACAGTTGCTCCTTTACACAAAGACTTTTATAAGGTACTTAATAAAATTATTTTTGAAATGAGATAATGTAAATAAATCAAGAATTTTAGTTGCATTATTCTAATAGTAAAGAATATAGATTCATTTTAATTCTTTTTTTTTTTGGTGTTAAGTCTCTTCTGCCAATACAATAACTCTCTAGAATAGTTGTCTAAGGAATAATACTTGTGTTCTAGGAACTGTTTGAAAATAATATTCCATGTTGTATTAAAAGACAATTTATTGGTTTCTCAAATATGAAGAAGACAGTATATCATACTAACATTTTATAATTAAAATTAAGTTTATTGCTTAATTTTATCACTTATTATCATATTTAAACAAATAGTGACCTTTCTCAGCAAAACACTAGAACTTCATATTAATTGGACAGGGTCCTGTACTATACTAAAAATAAGTGACTGTCTTCATCTTTCACTTGATTTTCTAGGTGGAGCTCCTATACATTTAATCTATTCTGTATTTATAGTTTAAAGTTACAGTTTTAAAATTTATTATCACTGTTCATTGATCCTGATTATTCCCATAATAATATGAGACAAAATCTCCTGTCCTTTTAATTGTTAAAACCTTCAGATGTCTACTTCTCTGTAATGTATAAGTAACACATTGGAATCACAAATGGTTGTGTCATCGTTCTCCAAATAACAAAGTTTGGTATGACATGTCATCTACTTTAAATTGTTTACTGAGATTTAGGCTTAGATAATCACAATTCTAAAAGTTATGTAAAGATTTAATTTAATGAGTAGGGCAAGAATCATTGTACTATTTAATGTACTTTCTTTTAACCTTTTTTAGGGTTTTTGGTGAAATTTAGGGGATAGTATGTTGCTCTCTTTAACCTAAATGTACCCAGGGAAATACAATGTTGGTAGTAAAATTTTCTGGGAGTCAGGATTTATGTAGCTCTTTTTTGTCCTTGTTTATATATTTATTCCCTTTTAATTGTATCCTCTTAAAAACATTCTTAGACCTGCATCTGTACTAATTTAGGTTTATAGAACTATTCAATTTTTGTATTCATTGATGTCTTGTAGAATTCTTTGGTAGTTTTGATAGAGCCCTTATGTTTTGTGACTTCAAAATATTCTGAAAGTCATATGTATTGTGTTCCATCTTTTATAATTAGCCCTTTGTTCAGTATCCTTCTCTCATTTTTCTGTTTTGTAATCTTTCTCTGTCATAAACATTAAAACTTTTTAAATTCTCATTTTGAGGGATTATGATGTTTGATTTAAAGCTGTACATATATATTCACAACTTTGTCAGTTTTCTTTCATGGATACCTAAATGGTTTTGGTGTTAGAAAATGTATGGAAGTAATAAGTACATAACTCTCTTTGGGAAAACGTAGACCTATTTACAGTCAACATGGATATCAAAGGTTCTAAGAGAAACCTCCAACTCAGACCACTTCTCAGTAAAACTCAGGTCTTTTTTTTTTTTAAACTATTCTTTAGTTGTAGATGGACATAATACCTTTATGTATTTATCAGTGGTGCTAAGGATCGAACCCCGTGCCTCACACCTGCAAGCTAGTGTTCTACCACTGAGACCCAGCCCCAGCTCTCAGGTCATTTAATTTTTTTTTTAAGATAGAATTTTTTTAATATTTATTTTTCAATTTTTAAATTTTTTTTTAATATTTATTTTTATGTTGTGCTGAGGATCGAACCCAGCGCCCCGCACATGCCAGGCGAGCATGTTACCACTTGAGCCACATCCCCAGCCCCTCTCAGGTCATTTTTAATAACATCTTAATATTGTAAGTGACATTTTCCATTATCACTTATATATAGGTGTTGTGTATTTATATGCTGTTAAATTTGGTCAATTCGAGTTTTTCTTGTTACTATAAATAATGGTGGTCTTCCACTGTAATTGGAAGATTTGCACATTTGTACTGAGGTTTCTTTATTCTCATGTTCAAGTATGTAGTAGTTTCTACCACATGAACAAATAACCTAGTCATTTTTGCAGATGCTAATCAACTAAAGTGGCCATTTTGAGAAGGAGTATAATATGTCTTCTTTACATTATACATTATTAAACTTCTAAAAAAGTTTCTACTCAGAGTTTGTCATAGCTTAGATTCTTGTACAGTAGTGTGTATATTTAACATTAATATAAGCATGAAAATCTTACATTCATATTATCTTATTCTTTATAATCACTGCTTTATGATATTCTCATTATTGGACAGTATGTATTCTTTTATTTATTTTTGGAAGTTTAACTTTGTAAAGCATGCATATTTAAGTCATAACATTTATTACCTTCTCAGGAATTTCTTTCTTTCTGTTTTTTTAAGAGAGAGTGTGTGTAAGAGAGAGAGAGAATTTTTTATTATTTATTTTTTAGTTTTCGGCGCACACAACATCTTTGTTTGTGCTGAGGATTGAACCCAGGCCACATGCATGCCAAGCTAGCATGCTACCACTTGAGCCACATCCCCAGCCCCCTCAGGAATTTTTTTACATTTAAATTTTTAAAGTTGAAACAAAAGGGCTTGTGACAGTTCTCACCCAATGTTCAGGTATGAGATTAGTCTCAATAAATTAACAAAGTTCATTTTTTTTTAATTCTAAATGTGCCTGTGTTCTTCAGAGGTAAAAATAATAATCTCAGTATAAGGTGGTCTTTTTATTTGTTTCTAGTTAACAGGGGCCTCACTGGCTCTTGTATTTTTGTCAGGATGTTTTATTTTTTTCCCCACATTTGATAGCCAGTGGTTTCATTTAAGAAGTTGGTTTCTTCCTTTAAAAACTATATTTTTGCTGATTCTTTTCTCAAGGTAGGTGAATACTAGTTTCTGTAGGGCTGGGTTAGTACTGTAGTAATTATGATCTTTTCTAGTAGCAATTAGTTAGCAGCTCTGGAAAACAATTCTTTCCTGTTTTGGGGTAAGTTTTTGAGGATCTTGCCCTTTTAAAAGTTTTGATGTCCTCTAATCCCAGTGTTTCTGCAGTGGGAAACCTATATATTTTCCCATGATTACTTGTCTTTATCTGTGTACTGGTAGGGTTTTCAGATGAAATAGATAATGCTCAGTTAAAGTTAACTTTGAGATGAACAATGAAAACTTTTTAGAACATCTCAATATTATATTGTTTTTTTCCCTGAAATTTCAATTTAATTTGACATCTGTTTTTATTTTGTTATTTTTACTGCGTGTGGTATCCCTCTTCCTCTTTTCTCATTAAACATTGAGCACCTCGAGAGAAGGGGATCTGATTGTACCCAAATACTTCTATACTTGTTTTCCTGTTCCCATGGTCGTGAGGTTACTTTTTACTACTGAAAGAATGAACTGTTCAATCAGCTTTAATATTTTTTTTAATTTTAATATTTATTTTTTAATTTTTCGGTGGCCACAACATCTTTGTATGTGGTGCTGAGGATCGAACCCGGGCCGCACGCATGCCAGGCAAGCACACTACCGCTTGAGCCACATCCCCAGCCCCAGCTTTAATGTTTTTTTTTTATCTGAGAATTTATCAAGCAACTTTGTTGGGTTTGCCCTTTTCTGTGAATTGAATTCATTGAAAAAAAAATCATGTTTCAATGAATAGTTGCAGATCTCAACCTTAATTAAAAACAATTTCATCTTCCTTTCTCATTCTCTTCTTCATCTCTCTTCCCCCTTATCTTTCAGCCTCTTATTATAATTAGCTAGCATTAACAGCAAATGTTTGCTTTAGTTAATTTATTCAGAATATTTATTTTACTTGTCAAAGGTTAGATCAGGTTGTTGTTTGAACCAGTAATTAAATGCAGCAATATACTCTCATATTTATATGCACTATAAGCATGTTTCCTCCTCCTTCTGTATAATTTTATGATCTTCAAGGCTGACATTTCAAAAAGAATTTTGATTTTGTGGAAAAGAAATCTAGTTAATCTAGTTTGTCATCTAATGTGAGAATGTCCAGAATTTTTATTAAAGACGAATACTATATTTCAATATAACATGCTATATTGTAGTGATGATTTTCACCAAGTATTATATAAAATTAAGCTCACTGCCTTTTGGATTTGCATTGATATAAAGAGCAGTGCTATAGCAGTGCTATTTGGTCCTCATATGTCCTCAGTGTGTATTTGTTAATGAGTGTTTTAGGTCATATTTACGGTATAGCTTTTAAAAATATGATAGACAACTCGTATCATGTAGCCTGACCAGTGTAACCTAAAGTTTTGTTATCTGTTCTGATGGTGTACAAAAGGGTCTTTTAAATCACTTAAATTTGTGTGCTTATGTAGAACAAGTATGTCTCAATTACTGCTCATATGTTGGAATTACACTGAAGTATATATTTTGGATTTTTATTGATTGACTAGTATACTAGTAACTTGAAGTATAGGCGAATAAAAATATGTCCACTACCCTTAGGAAGAAGTACAGATTAGAAGAAAACCAATTGTTTTACTCAGCAATGGTTCATGTCAAGGTGTTAAGTATGAAGTGGGCATCTGAAACAAAATTTGGGAAAGGAATTTGGGGAGTGGTGATTTTGCATTGAAGTTTAAGGGCAAGTGGCAATTGAGTAATAAAAGTAGTGCCTGCCAGAGGAGTTACATGTATGGAAGTGCTGAGATTTATAGCTTGGTTTAGCTAAAGAAAGGTTAAATATAGAAAAGCAGCAGCAGAAATTACGTCCTTTTTTAATTTAAAATGTGCTCAGTTGTTTCCATTGCCGAATCTTGGGCATGTTCTATAAGCTGTGCCTTGAATCCTTTCTGCTTCTTGAACCTGATTGTCCACCAAGCTGAACCTGATTCCTTTTACATTTTGATTGGAAGGTTCCTGCACTGTCTTCTCTGAGCCCTTGCACATGATGTTTTCCCTGCCCCAAGGAATATTCTCCTCTCCTCTTCTAGTGATTTCTTAATCTCTCTTTACAGTCTACACTACTTTTACTTAATTGAGATCCATATAACCTTAAACAAAATGTAGCTACTCATACATCTGCTGTCTTATGAAGAATTTTTTGTTTATTATTGTGAAGAAACCACAAGATGCTGCAGTTTTTGATATATGTTCCTATACATGATTTATTTAATCTTTGTGTCAGTCATAAGTAGTATATGAAATTAAAAAGTAGATATAATTTGTCTTACAGAGTCTTTGTCTTTTATGTAGAATTTAATTCATCTGAAGAAAAAATAATTGCAGCAAAAGTAAAATCATCTTTCAAAACAAGAAAAGTAGAATTAGTTATAACATACCTTATTTATGTTTAGATGTGTGGATTTTTAATAAAATTGACTTAAAAGATTAGCCACACAAGATTGTCTACTTTATATCAAATCTGAACCAGATGTTATTCTGAAGGCCTTTCAAGCTTATCTTTCTTATTGAAATATTACCCTTTTTGTAAATGCATAAGGGTACTTGGAAATTCCAGTGGTGGTTCCTTTTTCATGAACTTTATTTGATTCTTCATAATCACTGCTTTATGACATTTTCATCATTGGATACTATGTATTTCTTTTATTTATTTTTGGAAATTTAACTTTGTAAAGCATCCATATTTAAGTTATAACATTACCTTCTCAGGAATTTCTTTATTTTTCTTCCCTCCCTCCCTTTCTTCCTTCCTTTCTTTCTGCATTACAATTCTTAATACACCATTATATCATAATTTATCATATATCTGATTATATAGAGGGTATGTTGACACCAAATTCACATCTTCATACTTTATATTTAAATTTTCAAAGTTGAAACAAAAAGGCTTGTGACAGTTCTCACCCACTGTACAGGTATATCTACCAGCTAATCTCATTTCAGTCCAAATAAGAGTAAAGAGCACACATTGAGTAAAATGCACAGATTTCATGCACCCTTTTGTTTTCTTTGGTTTTAGTGTAAAACAGAGGGTATTTTGGGTGAAGGGCAGTGTTAAAGATAACAGCTTTCTACCTTATGAAGGTAATAGTATGAATAAGCACAGGTAAGTGTAGGTGGCAAAAGTATGAATGCTCAGACACACCCTCACACACAAGTGCACACACCTGCTCTGCAAGAGTGGCCTGAGAAATATATTGGTCCTCAGGGAACTCAGGTTCTCCTTTTCCTCCTATGGTTCTGAGCATGTACTCCGAACAGCAGCACAGACCAGGTGTCTGCTGGACTCGAAAGGACCCTATCTGGGACTAACTCTCTCCTCCTTTAATTATTATTTGAAGATCTTAGTCACCTAGTTTTTTAGTCTGTTTCATTTTACTTTTTGTGGTGCTGGAGATCATACCAGTGCCTTGTGCATGGTAGACAAATGCTCCACTACTGAGCTGCTATTTCCCAGCCTTCTAATCGGTTTCATGGGATCTATCTCCTCAAATATCAAGTCTAATTTATTTTAGAAATTTTATTTTGTGCTAATATATGTCCCTCACATACACCTAAGAACTTTTTTAAAGTTAATTTAAATTAGTATTTAACTCAAGAGTTAGTTAAATTTCTTCTCATTGTGTTTTATTATGACTCTTTAAAACTTTATCCAGAATGCCATAATAAAAAAAAACAAGGTTACATTCCCTGGGTGATAACTTTGCTTTACTAGAATTTAGAAGAATTGTCCATAGTAAACAAAATAGAAACAATGCGTAATATATTAGATATTGATAAATGTTTTAAGAAAAATAAAGGGGATTGGGTTGGAGGGGTATAAAGTTGTATATCTGGGAGTGTGGTCCTCAGTGAACTCACAAACAAAGCAACTGTTGAACCAGGACCTAAAAGCAATTGGGGTGAGAATCCTCTGGATATTTGTTTTTGGAAAGAAGAAAGGACAACCCTCGCCCCCTCTTCCTTTGCTAAAAACTTGCTCAGCACATTTGAAGAACTATCAACAGACCTTGAAGACCGGAGGATTGGAGTGAAAAGTGGAGAGTTGTGGATCAAAGTTCAAAGCAGTAGCAGGGAGCAAAATTGTATAGAGCTTTGTGGAAATTTTTTATTTTATTTTGAGAAGAGAAGCCATTAGCTTGTGACCAAAAAAGAAATATGGATGGCAGCTAAGTTAAATTTTAAATGAATCAGTTATGTAACTGTAGAAAGCATGGCTGGGAACAGGAAGCTTACTGAATAGTTTTATATAGATCACAATGAGGGTGGCAATGACTTGGATGACTTGAGTGTGGTACACAGTGATCTGCTTCTGGAGTTTGTTTTGAGGTTGTAATGGACAAGATATGCCAATGGATTAGATAGGATCTATCTAATTGCTGGCCTCAATTTGAGCAGATATCTGAATAATATGAAGGAGAAAGTATTCCCAGAGGAATAACAGGAGATATGCAAAGACCTAAAGTGGCAATGAGCAGTATTTATGTTTGAAGGGTAAGAAAAGCTGGTTTATTAGGCTGATTTCATGTAGAAGTTTTAGAAAATATCAATGTAGTGATGATTCTAATATTATAACAAGAATTATATATTGTAACATATATTATAACAAGAATGCCAGAGGTAGAGTCAAGCTAGGATTGGCTAATGCACTATAATTAGTAGTCTACACCTTTGTAATTGAGAGAAAAGTCTCTTGAAGCCTCTCACATTGAGTGACTTGTCCCAGCCAAACTGACAAAAGAAACAAGATTGTTATAATAGGCTTTATAACAACAGTGAAGAATAGAATCAGGATGACCAGTTGGGAGGGCATTAGAAGAATTCAGTGAGAGAGATGAAACTAGGACTCTAGTGTCAGGAGAGGTGTTTTTCCAGAAAGAAAACAAAAAACTTTTGAAAAAGTTTTTAAGAATTTTTTTTACTTAGTCTTATATTACATACTTACTATGGACTAAATGTTGTCACCCCATACCCCCAGTTCATATGTTGAAAAAGCCCCAATCTCTAATGTGAAGATGTTTGGAAGTGGGGGCCTTTGGGAAATAATTAGGTCACTGGAGGAAAACCTTCATTAATGAGATTAATCCCCTTATGGAAGGTATGAGGGAGAGAAATGACCTCTCTCTCCTCTATATAAGGACACAGCAAAAATATATCCATTTGCAAATGAGGAACTGAACCTACCCCCACTTTGAACTTGGATTTCTTAGTCTTCAGGTCTGTGAAAAACAAATAGCTTAAGCCACCCAGTCAATAGTATTTTTATTATAGCAGTTTTAACTGATCAAGTCTAACTTGAAACTTTCATGTATTCTGCATAGTTTTCATTGTGTACATTATTAGTGTAGTATGTTAATTTTCAGTGTCCAGTTAACCCTAAACCTTTGTTCTTACAGCATAAAATTATAAGGATTAAGTACCTTTTTAAAAAAAAAAATCATTGTTCTTGTATGAAGAACTTTATTGTGTAGTCCTGTACCTGTTTATTAAACAGCACTTTATATTACAACTTTATGACTGGTAAAAATGAGTTGGGGTTTTAGGGTTTTACCAATGGATGATACTTAATATTGAATGACATGTATTAAGACAAATGCTTTTATATATGATTTATTTGGCATTGTAAATGCATTTGTCTTGTGAGAAATAGAACCCCTGTTGTTCAAATGAAGTATTCTGGAAAGGTTTGGAGTAAATAAATAATAAAACTACTTTGATATACAATCTAACAATATTAAATATTAAGACTTTCAAATGATTGATTTTAACAATTAATCTGTTTAAAGTCCAGTGTAACACTTTTGCATTAAAGATTGACAGAATTTAAAAATTGAACATTGTTCTTTTTTCTTTTTTCTTCTTCCTCCCTTCTTCCCTTGTAATTAAGACTTCAGAGAACATCATTAATTCCAACTGTCAACTGTACCTTTAGCTACTAACACTTAAAGGTGTTTTTTCCTAATTTTATAGATAATGTTAATTACCTCATCTCCTATTATAAAAATAGAGCTTCTATTAATAAAAACTTGCTTTTATAGCCAAGACATCATATTTTAGGTTAAATATTCATCATAGTAAATACATGCTATCTGTAACACACATTTATGCTGTATCCCTTCCTTTTATAATCATATTCTGGAAGTAGCCTATTTAAGCTCTGATATGTTTTTATTATTGAAGAAACATTTGTGTGAAATAATATTACTTTATCATTTCAGTGTTTGACTTTTTAAGTTTACCATCAGTGAATTTAAATGAATGTAGTATGCTTATGAGCTTTTTTGAATACGGATGTCTTTAGAATGACACAACTCAGAATGCTAATTCAATACCTAAGTATTAGAAACAGTGAAGTAATGAATATAAACTGAAATACACAAAACCTAGAGGTTCTGTTATAATCATTTTAAAGGAGAAATAAAAGAGAATAATTCAGTCTATCATTTTATCTGTACAGTGGTAATAATTTGAAGTTTTTGAGACGCTTATGCATGTGAAAGAAGTTTTAAAACGTTTTCATGTATTTTAAAACTGTCTTCCAAACTTCAGTGCTAAGCTTCCACCATTTTGTTAATCAGTAGCACAGGACTTCCCTCTTTTTAGACAGATCAGTTTTATATTTAATGCTATAAGAATCAGATATGTGAAACTAGTGCAGGTATCTTTAAGATTGTCCTTAGAAGGTAACTTAATTTAAGATGAGATGGAAATTTCCACCTAATTTGTCAGTTTCTGTGACCAGGATAGTACTAAAACCAGTTTTGAGTTTTCTGAATTTCAAATTTGTGTAAAACAGGAAAACTTGTTATTTATAAAAATTATAAGAAAGTAAAGACAGTCCCTTTTCCATAAAAATTGGGAATTGGGTATCATTTTTATCAAGAAGTCTAGACATAGCTGTGTAGCATTTGAGAGAACTGAAATGTATCTCTCACGGATTTGAGTAGTCATTTACAAAGAGGTCTACTTCTGGTCTTTCTGTGTTTTTCTCTATGTAGAAACTAGATGGTAGAGATCATGTATAGAAGTCAAAGTTTGTAATACAAATTGAAGATGTAATGGATCATTAAAACTCGAAGTTTTTGTTAATTTTAGAGTGATTATTTTTAAAACTAAAGACCTTCATTTTTGTATGAATTGTTATCAAATATTTTCATATAGTATGATAAAGGTATTGAATTTAAATGTAAGAAATATTAAAATAAGTACAGAGACATATTTTCTTGTGGTATATTTATGAAAGAAACTGAGAATTTCTTAAAAGTATTTCACAATTTAAAGCCATGTTTTATTCTGATTTTTATAAGGTAATCAGCATAGCAATAACTGACACATTTGAGTATTTTTGTGTATTCTAAAATGCCAAAATATCCCTTTCTATTAAAATCAAACAACAAAAGTACCAACTTTTAATAAGTTACCTTTGAATTAGATCATTATTTAAGATTATAATTAAAAGAAAACAGAATATTTTTCACACTTTTTCTCTTCCACAGATTGCTTGAAATAACTCATTATTAATAGTCATCAGGTTTACTTTTATTAATTATAAAAACATTTCAGTATCTCAGTCAAAACTATAGGCATAATAAATTTGGAGAAAGTGGATTCCTGATTATATAGAATGATTATAGATTAATGTATTCCAGTTTGGGGGGTGGGGTTACCATATACTTGCCAAGTACTGAAGATTTATAATTATAACTAAATCCATTGAAACATTAGTGAGCTTAATTTCCTTTAAGTTGTTGAAAAGATCTTTAAGTATCTTGTAATACGTTGAATGAATATATAAACATCATCCTATTGTAGTATATCTTAATTTAATAATAAAATATAAAAAGACATTTTTCTTTTTTTTAAAGAGAGATAATTTTTAATATTTATTTTTTAGTTTTTGGTGGACACAACATCTTTGTTTGTATGTGGTGATTGTGGTGATGAGTCTCGAACCCGGGACACAGGCATGCCAGGTGAGCGCGCTACCGCTTGAGCCACATCCCCAGCCCAAAAAGACATTTTTTCTTTGTTTTCAGGGTCTGGGGCTTGAAACACAGCCCCTGCAAAGGAAGCACTCTACCTCTGAGCTGCAAGTCTTTTTTTTTTTTTTTTTTTTTTTGAGATAAGGTCTTTCTGCTTTGTCCTAGCTGGCCTCATACTTTTGTATTCCTCTTCCACTAGCCTTTCAAGTAGCTGAGATTACAGGCATTTGTCACTAAATGTGGTAACAGTTTTTTTTTTTAAATCCCCCCCCCAATGCCTCCTTGAGTAGGGGATCTTCTATGTTGCCTTTACTGGTCTTAAACCCCTGAGCTCCAGAGAGCCTCCTGTCTCAGCTTCTGAATAGTTTGAACTATAGAAACATGCCACAACACCTGGCTTGTTGTTCCTTTATAAAATAGACTTTGATATCAATTTGCTTGTCAGTTGTCTGTTATTTATAAAGTTTAAAATTCATACAAATCATTTTAGGTATGTGAAATCTATAATACAAAAAGATAATGAAGTTATAAAATGTTTTTATAATGAAGTTATAAAAACATGGTTTAGGATATTAAAGAAATTTTAAGGTAAATCTAGCTGTTAACTTGGAATAAGTCATTTAAAAATTTTTAATTTCGTATTTTTAAGATGTAGCAACATGGAAGAGGATATGAATATTACATTAAAAAGTAGTTGCCCAGATACAATTTCAGAATCTGTTTAATCTGTTCTCCACAGTATTTATTTCTAAATTTGAATTATTTGCCACAATTACAAGTAAGGGGAGTTCACAGAAAATTCTGTATATCTATTTTGTCTTGAAAGAGCTGAAGCAGAATTAAGGGTGTTTCATTATTCACAGACTCATCATCTTACACCTTGTTTTATACTTGGTCTGTGTGCCTCATTGACTTATTGAGATCCCCTTGTAGTATATGAGAAAAAATATAAGCTCTGGATCTAGACAGAATGTGTTCAAATTCTGGCTTCGGTACTTTCTAATTGTGTTACTCTAGACAAATTTAATTAGTTTTCTCTTAAACTAATTTGAAAACAAAGATAATGAAGACACATCATCACCAAGTTGTAAGAAAGATGAAATGATAAGTGTACATGAAGAATTTAGAGTGTTTTCACAACAGTATTCATTGTTTTCAAATGTACACTGTAATTAATAACGCTTTTTGCCTGAATATAATAGGCATTTAAATTTGTTTAGCCTTATTGGTCTAGAAGAATTTCTTTTAATTAATTTGTTCAACAGGATTATCAGATTTTTTAATAACTTCTATATTATCTGATTATCTATTATCTTCTATATTAACTTCTATATTATCTGATTATATTTTTCTATCCTCTAGTAGATAATTTCCCAGAGTTCCTTTTATAGATGTGTATTGATTTGCATACATATGAAGCAAATAGTGACAACTATTTTAACTCTATGGATTTAGGGTTTTCTGGCTTTAGAAATTTTTTATTTTATCTCCACAATATAAGTTTTCTATTTTCCTTAAGCCTTTGATTCTGTTGTTTTAGCCACAATCCCAGGGCATAGGACTTGTTAACATCATACTGTGATTTGTGGGTGGGTGAGGAGTTGGAGGATTCTAATAAAAATGGAGGAAGTGAACAGGAAAGGCGTGTTTTACAAGGTGAGGATTTTAGAGAAAAAGTGAATGGAACGGAGGAACATTTTGTATTGGGGAAAGTTGATCAAGGATTTGTGTATTCATGAGTATCACTGAGACCTTTTCTCCATAGCTAAGGACTATATCTTATAAAATTAAGTATTCATTTTTTTTGGACTTGCTTTTCCCATTTATTTTTTCTCATTTTTTTCTTTCATGTCTTCTCTGACAGAAATTTAAAATATTATTTTACTTGCATTATTTTGGATAAAATTGATGAGCCTCATTTAATTTTTGTTAGAATTCTGATTTGAAAAGTTAATTTGTACCCCATGGCTATAGAAAAATTACAAGAAGTTAACATGTGAGTTTTCCATTGTTGTGTCAAAGTACCTGTGAAATCAACTTAAAGGAGGTAAGGTTTATATTGGCTCACAGTTCTAGAGGTTTTGGTGCATAATTGGTTGGTTCAATTGCTTTTGGGTGGGTAGAATATTATGATAGGAGTTGCATGGTGGAGGGAGCAAAGCTGCCTACCTTATGTCTACTGGGAGGTAAAGACAGAGAGGAAGGAGCCAGGGCCACTATAGCCTTCTAGGGCATGCCCTCCAATGACCTAACTTCCTTCAACTATAGCTGTTCTCAAGTTACTGCCCCTTTCCAATAGTGCCATCAGCTGGGGACCAAGCCTTTTACACATGAGCTTTGGGGGGCACATTTAGGATCTTAACCACAATAGTTAAGGTACCTTAGAAACTCAAGTTTTTTTTTTAATGTTTTCAATTTGGAATAATGTAGAACAAAAATATTTGGAATAAGAATTGAGGGGAAGGTCTGTCAAAATCATAAAATATATAGGTGGTTACTTATGTAATTGTGCCTTTGTAAGATAACACAAGAAATAAACCCATGATGGAAATACAGTCATATTTTGATGCATAAAAATGAAAAATGTATACTTTCTGTCACAAAATACCCTTATGTCATAACAACTTAAAGATGGACACCCTTTGAGAAAAATGTATGTGTCATACGCCAGAGACTTAATATACTTAATATTTAAAGTATGTTTTCAAATCATAACAACAAATAATTGTCAAGGAAACAGAAAATCTTTAGTAATCACATTGCATTTTCTTGATACTCAATGAATCTCTGTTGTGTCAGTTCAAAAAGATCCACACAAGCCTAAGGGAAATGAATTTTTTTATTATATTCAAATCTTGCTAAAGCACAATTTACCAAAAAGTTATATAATCTTAATTTACAAATATATTTTACAATCCAGCAAGTATACTTACAGGAATGTATCTTAAGGAAATGGTCATGGGTTTTGACACAGAGATATTTACTGTGAGGTTGTTTATGGTATTGAACAACTGAGAGCATCCTAATTGTTTACTAATAAGATATTGGTTGCATAAATTGTTATAGCTACATGATGAGAGGCTAGGGATCCATTAGAAATGGTAACTTATACATATTTTTATTGTACTAGGAAGGAAGACACTCATGATAAATCATTGTGTTTATCATGATGGATCACATTAAAAACATATATGTTTTAAATATGCACAACAAAGACAAGAAAAGTATGTATGGTACATGGAAATTGTAACAGTGCTGTTTCTAGCTAGTATAGTTGTATAAATGATTATCATTTGCTGAATTTTTTGTACTTTGAAGGTTTCTATTGTGAATGTATTCTTTTTGTAGTAAAAGATGCCATAAATTTAAAAACAGGGCTTGTTTTTTAACTTCCAGTTCAGCTGTTTGTGCAAAATTTTACTGAAAATGAATGTGATTCAACATTGAAATAAAGGATATAAGTGAAGTTCAAATTTTGGGAGAATGTGTTTAAATAGAAATTTTTTGCCACCTTTTTTTGCTTTTTTGCATAAGCCTACTAAGGTGTAGTAATAGTCCCTGGAGCCTGTGGAAAACTTGTTAATGTCTGTAATGCTCATTTAATCATTTCAGTCTTATATTTTTTCCTTTTCATAAGTGAAAGAAAGAAAAAATATTTTTTGTTTATTTTTATTTTCTAGGAAGTTCCTTTTGGTGATGCTGTCTAGTTTCTACAGTGTATCATTCCTTATCTGAAACTAGACGTCCTCTGCAGCCAGAAGAACAAGAAGTCGGCATTGACCCCTTGTCCAGTTATTCAAACAAGTCTGGAGGTGAGTTTTGTATGCAATTGCTGTCTAGGAATGCTAGGAAACCTAGCATAGGGGTTCCAGTTAGCTTGGTCCTCCTTGTTGGTTCAGTTTTCACCAGGAAACTTCAAGAACTTTAAGAACTTTTTCCTGGATATTTACAGAACACTATTGACACTAATGAATGCTACAAAAAGTCTACTTTGAATTACAGACAGAAGCATTAGTCAAATGTTTAATACACTGTCATTCTCAGGGCGGGGCAGGAAAGAGAATAAACTATGAAGTCAGCATACAAATGCAGAGTCCTTTCTCAAACATATTTTAAAGGTATTGATTTTTACTGGGATTTTTCACTGCTTTAGCAAGGTTATTTAAGGATTAAAAAATAATTGCCTGAGTTTTTTTTTTGTTTGTTTATTTTTCTCTTCCTTTTGCAAATAATTGAAAATTTGACATACTTCTAAAGATCTATACTCAAATTATTCAGTTGTAAACTGTTAAAAAGTATAGTCAACGTCTGTCCTATTAAAACCTAACAAATGTGTCTGTCAAAAATCTTCCTTAGTGTTTACTCAATAATAGTAATAACATACTTAAAAGGAAGGAATGAATGTGTGAGAATTTTTGAAGCTTTATCCTTAGTTCTAGGTAGATCATTAAATATTTGATTAAACTCAATGACTCAGTGACTACTTGTAATTTTGAACTCATGAAATGTATATATCAGGTTTAAAAAAATTTAATGATTTTTTTTTACACAAATGGAGCACAACTTTTCATTCTCTGATGGTACATGCTATAGAGTTGCAACATTCTGGCAATCATATCCCTTATATCAGGTTTTGAGGTCTATTTTAAAATATCTTAAATTAGTAAAAGTAATATGTGTTTTATGCTTAAAATAAAATTATTATTTTGTGTGTGTTCATATTAATGTCAAGGGCTGTCATTAGCTCGTGTTTTGAGAATTTGAAGAATTGGTTGACTACTATATTGGCTATATCTTTAGAATGTAAGCCTTTTTATGGAGTTTATTATTATTTTTTGTGTGTATATGTTTAATATCTGCATCATGCAAATGCCATTGATGTTTTGAATGAAAATAGTAGAATTTCAAAATGACTTTGTGATACTTTTATTTTCATATTTTCTTACATAAAGACTCAACAGCCTGATGTTTAAGAATTTGATAATATGAAAATGTGACCATTTTATTTTCAGTATTTTAATAGTAAGCATGAAAGCTTTCCCAGTAGTAAAGATGAAAGCAAGCATGAAAGCTTTTCAAGTGAGGATTTGTCTTCAATGTAATTAATACCTATAAGCAGTACTCACCATTAAATAAGTTAAATAAATTTGCTCATACTTCTATAAGTATTTTACATGTACATAAAATACTTTACTACAGTTTTCATACTATTTATGGATTTTACGCCTAGTGGAGAATACAGTTTTCTGTTTTTTAAGTGAATATTTTTCTTTAGTCTATTTCATTAAATATTAAAAAAAAAATTAAATTAATTTTATCCTTTATTGTTTACAGAATGAGTACTTACCTTTACTGAAAAGGCTTTTCATTTTTATCCTAGCCTAACATTTATATTACATACTGAGTTATTAGGAGTGAATTAATGTTTAAAAGTGCCATTAATTCATTTATCCCAAATGTTCATTAACAATGTAAATGTACGCTGATGTTCTATGAGACAAGGAAGTGACTAATGACTCTTCCAACTAACAACACTTAAAATGAATAGAAACTTTAGATAGCTAATCTTGAAGTAATGAAGACCCTCATTCAGCTTGGCATCTCTGTATGCCCTAAAACAGCTGTCAACTGTTAAAAATATATACAAAACACACATACACACATACACACAGATGCAGAAAAAGAGATATGTAAATATCTAGTTCTTCAAATCATAAAGGCTACTAACCATAGTGGATTTTTTTCATTGTATATGTAAATATTTTATATAAAGTATCTATTTCATCTTCTTAGATTTTCTTTTTGAAGAAAAACATATATTGCATTTTAATAAGATTGTCATGTTTACTTGAAGAATCATCACCTTTCTAGTATGTTTATTTATTTTAATTTGTCTTCCATGGGATTTTTTTCAAGTATTTTGAAGCCTTTTACACATTTCTGCTACAATCTTTAGGGAATTTGTGGCTACCAGATAACTTGTTTTCTAAGTAAACACTGGACTTCAATCAGTGGTTTGCCTGTGTATGAGTCATGTATAATTGAAAAAAAATTGTTATATACACTATTAGTAAACAAAAGTCTTTATTTTCTTAGTTCTGAATTTTAACATTCATATGGAAAGGGTATAGCTGAATGTTTCTGAGAATTTATGAAGTAATTAGTAAAAATTACCAGGTAATGGGGTGTGAGGAGGAGGGAGGGAGAGAACTGCGAATTACTGTTTATTTTCATGGCTAGTTGAGGAAAAAATGTAAGAGCAGAAGAAAGTACTATTTATACCTACATATAAATATTAGGGGGTATGTTCCAGGTGAATTAAAAATTTTCTTGGCATCCTTTTTCAAATAAAGAACAGCACAGAAAATATGATATTTTCTCTGTACCCTGTTAGATTTGGTTATATATATATATAAATTGCTACCTTAAATGCTAAGATCTTTGATCATAGGGAAATAATAAGTGATCAGATACCTATAATTCAAAGAATTTTTTTAAAAAGGAAAATATTTGTTATATGTCATGATTGTTTTTGGCATGTGACTTTTAATCATTAATTAAATGGAAAAGTAATTTATTTTTAACTTAAAATATCAATATCAAGATTTAGTGCAGTTTAAACTAATTAAATAATATTATTGGAATAAATAGTTATTTTCCCAAGTTTATAAGTTGTTGGAATGTTGCTTATGAGAAAAGGACATTTTCCTTCATTAGATTCCTTTGAAAATAGCCTTTTGTTACATACTACCAAAATTTTTAACTTCAATTCTAAATACCACAGTACTCACCTTCTTACAGCTTGTATAATAATTACTTGACATCTTTACCTTTTTTATAATCTGTCTCAAAGCTTCCTACCTTTATGTATAAAATATTTATTAACCTACTTTTAAAAATACAAGATATTCACAATTCTGCCACTCCATTTTTTTGCCTCCTTTAAAATTTTGTCCTAAATTTGCTTTTTTTTTTTCATTACAGTGCCATAGAGTTTTAGAACTAAAAGGGAATGTCCTGAATTTATTGATGAAGAAATTGGTAGTAATTAAAATACTTAAGTTGATATGGTAAAATGATGTCGTTATGTCATGGCCTTTAGTTTAAAATCTTTGTCCTTGGTACTCTTCTTGTACTCCATACTACACTCCACCCCACAATCCAGGAGTGGTGGATTTAGATTTGAGTGAAAGATGAATTTGTTCTGCCAAGTATAGATATCTGACCAAGGTACCAACCTGTCTGAGGCAGTTTATATTTCTGTCCTGCTCTATCTAATTAGCTGGAGTCATTTTTAGGAAGGAGAAAAATTCTTTCAATTTCTTAACTGATTCACAGCTTGGCATTTGTCTTGTTTTTTTTCATATTACTCCACAGAATATATAATCTTACGTTAATTTGTTTTCTTGATTATTATTTTGTCTCAAATGTAGCCTTTATGAAGGCAGGAACCATGCTGGAATTGTTTGTATATCTAGCCCCGGCACATGAGCTTTGTTGAATAATTTGTCGAATGAAGTCGTTGTTACCAGTTTGAGCAGTATATTAATCAATAATTGTTTAATATCTATATTCCATCTACTTTTCTCCTTTATTTTCTAAATTATAATGTATGAAATCTGTTTTATTGTCCCTGGTTATTCTAGTATTTGAATTTTTCTTAAAGTGTCAAAAGTCAGTGTACTCTCCTCTTTGGTCTTTTTGACCTCTCTTCCTTTCAAGTCCTTCTTAAAAATCACTTTTTTGGGCTGGGGATATAGCTCAGTTGGTAGAGTATTTGCCTTGCATGCACAAGATACTGGGTTCAATCCTCAGCTCCATAATAATAATAATAATAATAATAAATAATAATAATAATCACTTTTTCCATGTTTTCCTTTAATGATGTCATATATCTAAATTTCCACAAGGACAAGGTAGAGTTTTCTGCTTAGTAAATGTCAATTTATGACACCCTAATTAACCCACAGCAGTAATTACTTTGCAAAAGAAAGCTAAGGAAATAAATGATGACTTTTTCCAACTTTTTGGGTGTATAGAATATGTTTAGTATGCTTACATAAATTTAATATGTACTTTTTGCAGCTTTTTTTTTTTTTTGGATGGTGCTGGGGATTGAACCCAGGGCTTTGTGCATGCCAAGCAAGTATTCTGCCACTGAGCTACACTCCCATCCCATACATAGCTCTTAATGAAATTTTTGTAAACATAATGCTACAAATTGTCCTATGGAGCAAATGTACTTTATTTTGCAAATAAAATACTGTAGAATCAACGGACTGTATGTGATGGCAGCTTTTAAGTTTACAATACTTTTTGTAAGGGTCCAGCGAACGTCGGAGGAGGAGACCACCAAGAGACCGACTCATGCAACAGCAAAAGGGGTTTATTGCAGATCCAGCATGCTGGGCCTCCGCACTCACTCAAGAAGGGATAGCAGCCCAGAGCCATGAGCAGAGGTTGAGCAGTGCTTAAGTACACTTTTTTAGGGAGGGCATGGACTTTGCATACATCAGAGCAAATCATCATGAGGCGCGGGAAAATTGAACAACAATTCCTGAATATGATTAGTACTTTCATTGGCGGGAACAGGTCGGGCAGGAGTGATAGGTCAATCCTAAGGACGGGATACATTTAAACTGATTGGTTTGGGCCCTGAATGCCTACATGCCAAGCTGCACAGGGTCCTAGGTTATTAAACAACTAAATGGTCAGGGGGAATATCTACTGGGCAGTCCTGGGAATTGTCCTAACAGCTATAGGAATTTCAGGTTTTGAGTGTAGCATAGGAACTTAACAATACCTGGTCCTTTACATTTTAACTGAGGCTTTGCAGCTTAGAAGCAGCTTTACAATGCCTGGTCCTTTACATTTTAACTCAGGCTTTGCAGCTTAGAAACTTTACCCTTTCATTTTAATGTGTTTTATTATTCAGTAAATACTTGAGTGCCTTCTGTGTACTACATTTATTTATTTATTTATTTATTTATTTATTTATTTATTTATTTATTTATTTATTTTAAATATTTAGTTTTCAGCAGACACAACATCTTTGTATGTGGTTCTGAGGATCGGACCCGGGCCGCACGCATGCCAAGCAAGCACACTACCACTTGAGCCATATCTCCAGCCCATATTTATTTATTTTTATATGGTGCTGAGGACTGAACCCTATGCCTCACATGTGCTAGGGTGCTAAGCACGTGCTCTACCACTGAACCACAACCCCAGCCTTCTACACATTGCTTTAAATGCTAGAAATGAAAAAAAGATAAAAATAGTTCTGAATGCTCTGTTGTCAAGTTTCATTGCAGGATTTGGGGGTACCATACAGAAAAGCAAAGGCCCAATTAAGATATAGAATAGTGAATACTTTCCCAGAGGAATTTATAGTATGCTTAGCTCTTATATTAATGGGTAGAGAGAACAACTTAAACTTGGAGAAGTGGTAGATTGAGTAAGGTGTGGTTTCTTCCTAAGCCACAATCTAGATGATGAGTACATGTTAGCTAGGTGAGATTACATAAATAGTATGTGCATTGGATTTGCCCTTGATTGAACATGAGGATTTTGAGAGTAGAATTAAAGACTAAAGTTTAAATGAGACTGAAAACTAGGATCATGAAGCCTACTTATACTAAGAATAGTGGGCAGTTCATCAAAGGAATGTTATAGCCTGATTTCCATTTTAGAAAAATTATCTGGCTATCGTAAGGTGAGTAAACTGTAGTGGTAGGGTAAGACTGCCAGTTGAATAATCAATTAAGAAGCTGTTAGTCTAGGTGAGAAATGATAGGGGCTTACACTGGAAATGTAGTGAAGTGGAAACATCTGAGAAGTATTTAGGAGGCAGAGTTGACAGTACTCAATATTTGACTTGATATGAGATGTAGGGGAGAGAATTTTGAAGGCACAGCAAGTTTTCTGAGTACCAGTTAAGACTGTGATAATGCTTGCATTGAGATGGGCAATTTAGAGAAAGAATTTTGCTTGGTGCAGCAGGGACAGTAGGCATCAGAAAAGATTCTAAGAAGTTCAGTTTCAGATACAAGTTGGAATTGCCTAATAGCCTTCAAATGAAGATATACATCCATGGATCTGGGTAAAGATAAAGATTTGTCAGCCTAGGGAATGGTGTAATCACTCCATAACAGCATGCAGTGCAAGAAGAGTATGAAGATTTTTAAAAAGCCACTTGATGGTCTTGTAGCAAATGGCCTTTTGCAGGCTCCTGCAGAGGAGACTAAGAAGTAGTGATTGAGGAGCAGAAAGAAAACCAGGAGAGGCTGGAGTCATACAAGTCAAGGTGTCAAAAAAGAATGAGCAAAAACTTTCAGATGTTTGTTGAAAGTTAAGAAATGGAGGCATTCAATGGACTAAGTCATTGTGACTGTGATAAATGCAGTGGTTTTTGTAATCTTAAGAGTCCATAGTCTAATACTCTTTCATATAAATCATTTTCTATTCTGAGCTGGCATGAGGAATAGAGAAAGAAGGTATAATAATACTTGAAAAATTAAAAAAGGAAGAGGAGTTCTGGGAGCTTGGAAGTCTAGAGGAGATGTAATGTAGAGCAAAGATGGAAGAGCATATAGAAAGGAAGAAGGATGTTATTTTTGGTAGAAAATGGGAAGGAAGAAGATAATGGTGTTTAGGTACTGTAAGTTCATCAGGTTGGTGGCAGAGAATTCAATGAAGTATCACTGATACTTTAATCTATTTGGATAAGTTAGGACTACGTTATTTGCTGAGAGTGAATAACAATATGGAGCAGTTGAAGATTTATGAAGAGGGAAAAAGATTAGAATGAGTTGATAAAGAAGGTAGAACCTTAGGCATCATTTTAACAGGTGGTAATAGCTTATAAACTTGTGTGATTATGTCCAGATTTCAGTAGCTAGGATTTGGTGACAAAAGCAGGCGGGGATTTTATGTCAGATAACAGGTAGACAGTAGTTAAGAAAATCAGTGGTCGGGCCTGGGGATGTGGCTCAAGCGGTAGCGCGCTCGCCTGGCATGCGTGCAGCCCAGGTTCGATCCTCAGCACCACATACAATGATGTTGTGTCTGCTGAAAACTAAAAAATAAATATTAAAAGATCCTCTCTCTCTCTCTCTCTCTCTCTCTCTCTCTCTCTCTCACTCTGTCTTTAAAAAAAAAACAAACAGAAAATCACTGGTCTAAGATTTCATTGATGGATTGAGAATATAAGGAAGTTTGCTCAAAAGAAGGGATTCTTAGAAGGCAGAGTAGAAAATTTTAAGGATAGAGTCAGGGGGAACGAAACAGTAGTGATGATGGGAGTCCGACAGGGAACATGGAAGCAGTAGGGCTAAAGTTTTGCTTGATGACTAAGAGTCAGTGATGGTTAGAGAGTAGCAAGCTTTTCATAGTGATTTTTAATAATCTGAAATGTTGTATATTATATTTTATGCCTTGATATTTAATGTTTGCTCACAATTCCCTCAAATTAGTAATATGGTCTCAAATCACATCTTTTTATTATTATGTGTTAGATAAATACATGAATTCAGTGAAACATTGCTTAGTGTTAGTAAACTAGCTTAACATCATGTTGACTCTTTGTAATACTTTAGATCTATATTAATCTGAATACGTCTTGGTTTGAATTTTATTTTCAATAAAAAACAATTCTCCCTAGATATTAAGGAAAAAGGCAGTGTAGTTAGATGAAAGTTGTTAGGATAGAAAGTCATCAAGGAAAATAGCTTTATTGAAGGTAAAGATTGTGATATAAATGGAAGAGTATTTAAATGTGGTAACAAGGATTTTTAAAAAGTGGATTATTTTAAAAGATCTGTTTAATTCCTAGTAACAAAACCAAAAATCAACCAAAAGAATAAGAAAACCCAGGTATGTCAAGTGGAATGACAATAAGAAGTGACATCAGAGAGTGATGAACATACCATGCTATTTCCTCTAAATTAAAGTGCGCCTAAAAAAAAAAAAAAAAAAAAAAAGTTGAAAATGAGAGACCTCAGTTGAAAGACCATGAATTGGAAATCTGCCAGTCATCCCCCAGAGATGTTAGTTTTATGTTTAAGCATAATAAAAAGTACAAGAAAAAAAAAAAGGTTAAGAGCAGAGGAATTCTCCATGATTAAACATATTTTAGAAGAAATAGAACCTGTATTTAAAAAAAATATTGGAAAAATAATTAGGGGAAACATAGAAAAGCAGCATAATAGAATTCATAGGTACAAGAACTTGCAAAGAAGCTAGAAAGTGAGTAGTGTTTAAAAACATTGTGTTTGATAAAGATATTATAAAGCGAAAATATGTAATTTTGTTATCGGAAGTGTATTTATCATATGTAGTTAGTGGTTAAGCTCTTTTCACTATACTACTAATTGACTTGAGTGGATGAAGGCAAAGATAGTAAACCAAAATGGGACTCAAAATTTACATTTAAAGGTAAGGGTCAAATATTGATAGCACTACGATAGCAAAGAATGTTAGACTTATTCTTTAATATTTGAATTGGCTGATTATATGTGGATTTTTAAGTTTGTTCTCAAAGTGAGTTGATGTTTAGGAAGTTTGGCATTTTAATAACAATAGTGAAGTTCACTCTTGGTAAAAGTGTATTTTTTTTATAAAAAGGTCTTCCAGTCTGATTTTTTTTTTCATCAAGTTGTTCATTCCTCAGTAATTGGATCTGATTTTTCATTTTATTTCAAATATTTTGTTGGTGTGGCATTTCCTTTTGTTTCCTTGAGAAGGGCTTCTTGGAAGTTGGATGTGACCAACCTTGCAAATACCTTGGTATTATGTTTTTTTTTTTTTTTTTTTTTTTTTTTTTTTGGGTTCTGGGAGCAAAGGACATCTACCTGCTTGTCAATGAACAGAAAAACAACCCTCAGCCATCTTCTCCTTGGGCAAAGATATTTTCCCTGCAATGCTTAGCCAAGCAGAGAGGCGTTTTGAACTCCCAAGCATGGAAGGTTGTGTGATGGTGTCTTTTGTGGGTTAATCTAGGTGTCACTAGAACAAACAGAGCAGAAGATTCAGGTGAAGTGACCAATAATGGAGTTATTATCAAAGAATTATGTTAGTAGTTTTGTTGCTGATTCCGTAGTGGTGCCAGGAAAGACAGTAAATCGAGACTTTGGGAGTATTTAAATAATGAAATAACCAGCTCTGAACTCACATAGTTAAGGAAAGTATATCAGAGTTTTCACCTAGCTTTTCACATGTTATAGCTTCTTTTCATTTATTTACATGTGAAAACAGATTCCCCTCTTCCCCATGGCTTAATAGTGAAAAGGATAATTAGTTCCTTTTAAGTATAATTCTCCACTTCTCCCTTGCTTTTCCTGACTCTTTTCATAGTATGCACCAATTTTTACAACTGTATCTACGTCAACTATTAGTTTTAAAGATAATAGGCTTTCTTACTTTGATCTTACCCAGTGAGAGAAAAGGAATGGATATCAAAGGAAGATGAGGAGAATGTAAGAAAAAAAATTAAACCTGACTTTAGGAAAACACTCTAAGACCATTCAGACATCTGTTATGTCTACATCCACCCCACTGCCCAAATAGAAATTCCCAGATACCTTCAAATTTCAAATCTTAAAATTATCTGCTACCTTGCTGTATCATGGTCAGCTATGTAATAAAATATCTAGGAGTATTTTTAAATATCACTGATATATTTTGGTAAATTTCTCTCTACATGTAGTTGCGAGTTTAAAAAAATGTTTTACTCTCATTGTATTGGGATATTGATGAATTTTTTTTTGTAGGTGGAAGCCAGGGCCCTTGTACTTCTCTTTCAGAGAGGTAAGAGAATTGATATTTTGAATTCCAATAACTTTTTTTGGGGGGGTGGTGGTGCTGGGTATTGAACCCATGGCCTGTGCATATGAGGCAAGCACTCTACCAACTGAGCTATATCCCCAGCCCAATAATCATTTTTAACACAGTAGTCAATTTACTGTATGGAGTTTTTAATTTGTGTTATATTTGTGGTGTTTACATCTACTTTAGTGTTTTATAGCAAGTTAGGAAGTATACATGCCATTTATATAAGAAGCAGACGTGTTTTATTGTGGTATTCATATTTGTATTTGAATTATTTCCTTTCTTTAATTATTTAAATGTAGGTTTCCCCCATTACTATTTACTTACATTGATGTTATTAAGTGATGTCTTTGCCAAAAACTTTGATAACCTCTTGGCCCTGTTAATTTGTCATTTATCTAAAGTTCACATTTTTATTTTTAACTTGCATTCTGTAGGTATTAAAAATAAGTTAATTTGCTATCACTATACTTTTGCTGGAAGAAGGAATTGCTTGTCACTCAAATAGTGGTTTTGAAATCTTTTTCTCAAGAAACACTTGTATTGAGCCAGGCATGGTGGCACACACCTGTAATCCCAGCTGCTTGGGAGGCTGAGGCAGGATTGCGAGTTCAAAGCCAACCTCAGCAATGGCGAGATGCTGAGCAACTCAGTGAGACCCTGTCTCTAAATAAAATACAAAATAGGAATGGGGATGTGGCTCAGTGGTTGAGTACTCCTGAGTTCAGTCCTCAACCAAAACAAAACTTGTATTGTTTTGGAACTCATACTATGTAAAATTTCCTGAGAAAGAGTCTCATTTGAAGAATATAGGAAAACACAAAGGAAAAGAAAAATGTTAGTTTCAAGCTGTTGTTTTTCCTATTTTAGGAAACTCTTAAGTATTTTAAATAGAATAAAGATAATAATAATAAAATTACAAAATTTAATTACATGATCATTTTATTATGTGCCCAGTACCAAGAATATAATTTACTTGAGTCTTTAGACAACTATCTGATGTTCTTTTGCTGACATATATTGTATTTCTCTAAATCCTGCCAAAATTTAAATAACTTTAATTTTAGTCAGAAAAACCCAACTAGCTTTGATTGAGATATATTGTGACAATTTATCTGAAGTCAGAATCGAGGCAATTCATGAACCAACTAATCTTTTATATTATGGGATCAAAATAATTCTTGTATTTCACTTACTGCCCTTTTTCTTCTCCCAAATGTAGAGAGATTTTAACAGCAGTTGATTTCATAGGATTTTTGTTTAGGGAAAATTTTAATAGAATGTGAGTGATTTGACCAAGTTTAGAACACAATCATTAATCTGTATCTATAACTGAACTTATAAATAAATTTGTTTTATTGAACTGATTAATAGATTTTCAATCAGACATGCTTACATGATAGTTCAGAAATTGCAACAATACTTAGGTGAGTGGAAATCAGAGAGGCACACATGTTTTTTTCACACAGAAAGGGCTGTGGGCCACAGATCTGATATTCATTGATTTGTACAAAAATATTTATTGAGCACCTAGTATCTGGGGATATAATTTTTTTCTTAATTTACATTTTTTACATGAGCTCTCTTATTATTATTATTATTTTTGCCTTACAATTCTTAATACACCTTTATGCCACAATTTGTCATATTTCTGTACACAAGATATGTTGACACCAAATTCACATCTTCATACATGTATTTTATATAATGATGAGGGTCTCCTTCCACCATCCATGCTATTTCCCTTCTCCCTCCCTTTCCCTCCCACTCGTCTTCCCTATCTAGAAGTAATCCTCTTCCTCTGCTCTTCTTCTCTACCCCATTTTGAGTCACCCCCCTTATAGCAGAGAAGACATTTGGCATTTGTTTTTTGGGGATTGGCTAACTTCACTTAGCATAATCTGCTCTAATGCCATCCATTTCCCTGCAAATGCCATCTTATTATTTTTTAGTGCTGAGTAATATTTCATTGTGTATAAATGCCACATTTTTTAATTCATTCATCCATTGAAGGACATCTAGGTTGGTTCCACAGTCTAGCTATTGTGAATTGTGCTGCTATAAACATTGATGTGGCTATGTCTCTGTAGTATGCTATTTTTAGGTCCTATGGGTATAGTCCGAGAAAAGAAATAGCTAGGTCAAATGGTGGTTCCATTCCCAGCTTTCCAAGGAATCTCCATACTGCTTTCCAAATTGGCTGCACCAATTTGCAGTCCCACCAGCAATGTATGAGTGTACCTTTTTTCTGAATCCTCGCTAGCACTTGTTGTTGTTTGTTTTCATAATGGCTGCTACTCTTACTGGAGTGAGACGATATCTTAGAGTAGTTTTAATTTGCATTTCTCTGATTTCTAGATATGATGAGCATTTTTTCCTATATTTGATTGATTGATTGTATATCCTCTTCTGAGAAGTGTCTGTTCAGGTCCTTGGCCTATTTGTTGATTGGGTTATTTGTTTTTTTGTTTGTTTGTTTGGTTGGTTTTTTTTGGTGTTTAACTTTTTGAGTTCTTTGTATACCCTAGAGATTTGAGCTCTATCTCATGTGTGAGGGGTAAAAATTTGGTCCCAGGATGTAGGCTCCCTATTTACCTCACTTAGTATTTCTCTTGCTGAGAAAAAACTTTTAGTTTGAATTCATCCCATTTGTTGATTCTTGATTTTAATTCTTGTGCTATAGGCATCTTATTAAGGAAATTGGGGACTAGCCCCACGTGATGGAGATTAGGGCCTACTTTTTCTTCTATTAGACATAGAGTCTCTGGTTTAATTCCTAGATCCTTGATCCATTTGAGTTAGCTTTTGTGCATGGTGAGAGATAGGGATTCAATTTCATTTTGTTGCATATGGATTTTCAGTTTTCCCAGCACCATTTGTTGAAGATGCTACCCTTTCCTGGGGAGAGAATATTGAACAAGTAGACTGCTTGCTTTCCATGGATTTCACATTTAAGCATGAGAGATAGATAGTAAAACGGTGAAAGATTAAGTACAGAAATAAAAAATCAGTTATAAATACTAGACAAAGAATTAAAATAGAGTGATGTAATCATCAAGTGACTGGGTGAGTGATGCAGATTCTCAGGAAATGCTTTTGAGAAGGCGATGCTTTGGCTAGATGTGAATGACAAACAAGGAGCAGCCAGGTGTGTAAAGATGCTTTTTGTGTGTATGGTGGGGGGATATATTTTAGTATATATCCTTTGACAGTAGGCATTTCATAATAGTTGTAATATCTTCGGAATTTGTTTTTATGTTGTGGTCCTACATATCAGTTGGTTTATGTTCTCTCATTCTTAACAGCAGTTTAATGAAGTACTTTTTACTTAACTACTTTTTACTTAACTTGAGATAAAAGGATGCCCTGAAATTTTCCATTTACCTAAAGTTCATTTTTTTTCCATGTGGTCCATTTTGTACTATGCTACTGGTATTATGGTAGTGACAGTGTATGCATTCTAGTGACACCTTTTCTTTGACCCATTGAGTATGCACATGTGTGCACCCACACATATGAACATACATACATAGGAGTTTTATTTGGGGTGAGGAGGCCATGTAATCATTATTTTCCCTCTGCTGATGTAATGGAGAATTTGTTCCTTTAGGGCATATTAGAACAATGTGTTTAATGCTCTTCAGTATAATTTACTAGTATCACAATTAATACAATTAGGGTCACTTAAAATGAAACTATTAACAAATTGACTAATTTACTTTAACAATGTCAATGTGTTCTCACAATTACATTTGCTTTAATAAGTGTACAATCTATTATTTACTAGCATATTTCACATAGGAAAATGTAATACTCCATGTTTCTTTCTCTATAAAAGAAAGAAACTTTTAATGGATTCTGATTTTGTGGAAGAGCTGCTAGTTATAAACTGATGGGGGAGAAAGTAAAAAGTTAGAAAGCAAAGCTTTCAAAAATGTAAAACATTTCTTGGTATTTACAAACACATATCATATTTATCATTGTGTAAGTAGTATTTGAAACTTTTAGTGGTAGTTAGAAAAAGGAGCATAGATCCTGAAAATTTTCAATTGTGTTCAGTTTTATCTTGTTTTGACTTAATATTGCAGTAATATTCCTTCTTATTGCAGTAATTGTTCCTAATATTCCTAATATTAGATCATTTTTAATTGCTTGTCTTGATGGAGGTGTATGTAATGGTTGTAGACTATTTAAAAAATCTAGGAAGCAAAAGTAAATTGAATATCAAATGAGTTTTTGTTTTATCTTTTAATATGAGTATTCCTGACCTAAGAAGTACCTCTATTAGCCAGTGAAAACACTCCAGACATAGTGAGAAAGTTTTTCCACTCCTGTGATCACTTTCACCCAGCCTACTTTTGCTGTGATCAGAAACCTAGGAGGAATACATGATTACAGTGCTACTTGTAAATGTGTAAAGTAAGCAGAAGAAGATGAATTGTCAACCAAGCCATGCTTAATAAAATCTGCTTTTCTTTTTAAACACAGCAAGAATTATTATCATGTAATGAAGTTGGTGATTTTGTGTGGAAGGGAAATGAATGCAATCCAGATAAGATAAAATTTAAAAATTGTAGATGGGCATGGTGATGCATGCCTGTAATCCCAGCAGTTTGGGAGCCTGAGGCAATAGGATGGCGAGTTTAAAGCCAGTCTCAGTAAAAAGCTAGGCACTAAGTAACTCAGTGAGACCCAGTCCCTAAATAAAATACAAAATAGGGCTGGGGATGTGGCTCAGTGGTCCAGTGTCCCTAAGTTTAATCCCTGGTACAAAAAAACAAAAAAGTGAATCTTTGTGCCTAATTTGATTGATTTAATAAGTTTCTGTTACTTTTATATTCTTTCCTTTTTAGGAATTGGTCTTAGGTATTGGTCAATAACAAATAAAATTGCAAATAACAAAAAGCAGGCATAAGTAATTAGGCAATGAATATTTAAATGTTAACTGCAACAAGTTTAATCTACAGACTTTATAAATTAGTTGTATCTCTCATTTCAGGAAGACTCAGGAATAAATTTACTTTTTCAACATTTGTGAATGTTTATGCAACAGTTCCACACTGTATTTATTGTTTATTCCAGATTCTAAGCTCAGTTTACCTAGTTGCTCATTGATGAGTCAAGATATATTTATTACTGGAAGAACAATCTACTGAACAACTGCAGTAAATTAGGTAATTTTTTAAATAGCACTTTGATTTTAGCCTCAGTAAAGTACCACTTAGTTAGTTGCTACAGGTACTACAATAAACATCCTCATTTGTTCCTTAATTGACTTTCATTGTACTTGGTTTCAAAATTTCTCTTTAATTTAAAAATGATATATCTAATGACTTCTAAACACCATTGTTAGACTAATAGAATAAATTGAATCTGATTCTATAAATACCCCATTTTTAAAACATAAAATATATACAATAGAGACATTGATTCATTTTATTAAGAATGCCACATGTAAGAAGTTAATTGGCTTTCTTCCAAAACTGGCTTACGTGGTCTTTTTTCTTAATGTTTTGTCTTGTGAGTAAGAAATCACCTAAATGTTTTTATTTTTAAATAAAATAATATGCCCTTAAAGTACTTATTGCATTTTAGGATCGAGAATTGATCCAGTTCATGTCAGTGTTAACAGCATTTCAGAAATATCTTCCCTAGCCTATAGAGCAGCCCTTTTTTGCTGGATTATTTGAAGTTTAAAATAAATCTCATGAAGGCTTTAACATCTTGTTTTACACATTTGTTCAATCACTTTTCAGTGTAACTAGACAAGATTTTCTCTTTGCTATTCTAAGAGGATGTTAGATTTTCCAATCACAACATCAAAGGAAAACAAAATTGGAGAACTGACCTTAACTGACTTTAGAATAGAGAGCCTAGAAATAGATGCACACAGTCAATGTATTTTTATTTTGTAGTTGTAGATGGACAGAATGCCTTTATCTTATTTATTTTTATGTCTAGTCAGTTGATTTTGAAAAAGATCAAAAACAATGTATTGGAGAAAGGATAAGCTTCAGAACAATTGGACACTGGAACATTTGGGCATTCACATGCACATATGCTTATGCAAAAATGAAATTTAAAATAGAATAGTTGTGTCAATAGATTATAAATCTAAATGTAAACTGAAGAATGATAAACTCTCAGAAGATGACATGAGAGAAAATGTTAGGAGACCATGGATTTGATGATAACTTTTGAGATTAGGAAAAAAAAATTCCCCAAAACATGGTGTGCATGAAAGAAAACAATGGTAAGTTGGACTTCACTGAAATTATAACCTTTTTTTAACAAAGCTGTTATTAAGAGAATGAACAGACAAGTCATAGAGTGGGAGAAAACATTTTGAGAACATTCCTCTTATACTCAAATTTGTTGTTGAACTCATCTAGAGAATTTTTATTTCAGCTATTATACTCCTGATTTTTTGGGGTCTCTTTCTGTATCTTTTATTAGTATTTTCTATTTGTTGAGACTGTTCTACTTGTCTTGTTCAGTTCTTTGCCCATGGTTTTCTCTAGTTTGAACATATTTATGACAGTTAATTTAATTGTCCTCCACAACCCCCAATAAAACTAATGCCTGGGTTTCCTCAAGGCCATTTACTGTTCATTTTATTATTTCTATGCATAAACTATGCATTGTTTCTTTATGAACTCCTTATTTATTCTTTTGAAAACTGTGTATTTTGAGGATTATAATGTGGCTCCCCTGGAAATCAGATTCTACTCTCTCCTCTGGGTTTGTTATTAATTTTGGTTTGTGAGTATTTGTTGTTTTAGCTACTTTTATAATCTGGGTTTGCAAAATCTTTTTGTCATGTGTGAACACTGTAGTCTGTTCTATTACCTTACTGGTCAGCTAATGCTTTGATAGAATTTTCATAAATGCCTGAAGCAAAAAAAAAAAAATATGCTCTTCAGTAGCTCGTAGTTGAGGCAGGCACTCATTCACTGCTTAGACCAGCCTTTTACAACACAGTTTTGACTTAACTTTTACTTCCTGTTTTCCTTGAGCCAGAGTTGTATGTTCATAGCTTTTTCAGGCCTTTTTTGGGCAGGAGTCCAGCACAGGGTATGAGTGTGATGCTCATAATTCCTTGTTGACATGAAAGCTTTTAAAAGTCTTCATTTCCCAGCATTCTCCTTTTACAACCCCTTCCTTCCAAGGTGATTTCCCTTGTCTATTGCTTGTCTGATCCTTATTTCTAGTCCTAGTCTGCTGAGGTCAGTACTTTTTGGACTTGCAGTGCTTTCAGGAAACACCAGTAGGGAAGCTTCAGCTCTGAAAACACTGAGTTGGGGAAAACAAAGACATACACTGCATCACCATGTGAATAGCTGTCTCTGGTACCATGAGTATGAGCTGCCCTCATCATGCTACCTTACATCCAGGGGTTGGAGAATGCTGTGGGGGCAAATTAAAATGTCACAGTGTGTGGTCACCTCAAAACAGCACCTTCTGTCTTTACTAATCTTTCCTATGTAAGTGTAGACTAGATCTTTAGAGTTCTACAGAAGTTGATTCTGATAGTTTTGACCAATTTATTAGTCATTTTAGCGGACAGCAGAACCTTGAAGTTCCCTGCTTTGTCATTTGGGTGTTACTCCTACTGATAAACTGATTTAAAAAAAAAGACTTTTAAAATTACACTTAAAAAACAAAAACAAAAACCTTGGGGCTAGTGTTGTGGCCCAGTGGTAGAGTGCCTGCCTAGCACGTGCGAGGTGCTAGGTTTGATTCTCAGCACTGCATAAAAATAAATAAATAAAATAAAGGCATTGTGTCCATCTACAACCAAAAAATAAATAAATAAATAAAAATAACTCTTACCTTTTGAAATAATTGAATATAGAGAGCAGAAAAACTGACAGTAACATTTTCAAACATATGTATAGAGGTTTCCCAAGTCTCAGTACCTTAAAAACAAACAAAATTCAAACATACTTCTTCAGCACCAAAAGCACTTAGTAAATCCCAAATACATGTTTTTCTTTGCCTTCATTATTAAAAGGTGGTAAGGATAATACAACACTTTAATAAAATTGCTCAGTGTTGATGTTGTATTCTCTAATATAAATTTCATTTCTTAATGTTGATCACATTTCTGTTAAGTAATTTGGTATTATCCAAAGACACTTTAAAAATATAAGACACTGAATATATTACTGTCTTTGATATTGTTAAGAAGATACAGATTTTGAGGTATGTCTTGGGCAATGGCTCCTGTTTTTCCTTCCTCGTTTCTCATGGAAGTATAGACACCTTATTCTTGGGCCCTGGAAGTTCACTGAAGAGAGGGCAGGTTTAGCCTAGCAGAGTTTTTATATCTGGTACAAGTTACCTCAGAGCGATTTTGATGATGGTCATTATTTAAACCCAGGGTTCAAAACCTGTCAGTTTTCAAGTTTCTGATTATTTTATTCCTGAAGTTTTGTTTTTACCCACATCATAGAAACTGTTTTGTTATTTTTTAATAGAATCTTAATCATAAGGTATCTTATGATATTTATGATATTAGGAATATGACCTGTTTTATTGTGAGAAACAATACTGCACATGATTTTGTGTTAAAGTAGTATTGCATGTCATTTTCTGATCATGTTTTTGAGGATAAACCATGAAATATTCACAATTTAGGAATGAATAGAAGACCCTTTGTTGGGATTATTTGATTGCTTTATATCCACTGAATGATGGTATAGATGAGATCTTAATGAAGCATTTTTTTATCAGTTGTCTAGTGGTTTTCACAAGCTGCACATCTTCTTTTTAGTTGTAGGAGATCTCTGCAATTCTGACAGTTAGTTGTTCTGACAAGGAAAGCAGACAGACAGAAACAGAAGGAGATCATTTGTATCAATCTGAGAAACAGAGCAATTAATGAAACAAAATAGCCACACCAAATAGTCTTTTATTTTAAAATTCTTTTCTCCAGATAGATATAGGCTGTAAAACAAATGTTTCTTTTATTTTATTTGCAAATAAAGACGATGCATTTTTTTTTTTTAAGGAAAGACTTTCTGGACACTCAAACGAATTTTAATCTTGATAACTTGCCAGCTTTCTAAAAACACTGTATATAGAGTTTTCTTTCATGAAAAACCTTTACAAAGTATAGCAGTTCAGCTTTGAAAACTTGAATACATTAATGATGACAAAAAGCTCCAGAATGAGCCAACATTTGTTTTTTAAAATAATATTTCTTGATAAATTGCATACACAAAGTGTTGTAGGATTATTTTAATTTCTCAGTTGCTAATGAACATCTCTATTTACTATTATAGATAAAATGTCTTATTATTAATCACTTTATTTAAAAATGACTTTAAGAAGTTCTTTAAAAAATATGCAATAAAGATACCATTCACAGTGAATATTTAAATGTTGCCTTTGATGTATGTAACAAACATCCAAATATATTACTTATGTTTAGTTTTTGGATATTTTTCTTTAAAAGCAAGCTTTTTTCGGCTCTCAGGCAATGTGTTCTGAAGGTATGTAGTTAAGAATCATTTTCTTTCTTTCTTTTTTTCAACTATTTTAGATGTTAATGAACCTTTATTTTATTCATTTATTTATATGTAGTGCTGAGAATCCAACAGTGCCTCACACATGCTAGGCAAGTGCTCTGCCACTGAGCTACAACCCCAGCCCAAGAAATCATTTTCTTTATATCTTAAGTTATAAATAAGATGAATTACTTGTCAAAAAAGGGAATATTGAAATATTTTAATGTCATAATATTTTGAAGGTCACAGTATATGTATTCTTGTAATTATGAAAAATGACAGTGTTAATTTTTCTGAACAAACTGTTTTCTTTGTGAAAAATTTTTATTTTTAAATATTTTCGTATACATGCCATGCCTTATTTCCATAAGATTAGAGTCATAATTTGATTAGTCTCAAATTAGCTTTTCTTTTTTGATTTCTAGAAAAGAATAATTTTTTTCTAGTCTGCTTATGAAATACTGTTTAGTAAAAGTGTGTCATTAAACTCTTGCAATTTTAATATTACTTTCTGAATGGAGGCTGGGGTTGAGGCTCAGTGGTAGATCACTTGCTTAGCATGTATGTGGCACTGGGTTTGATCCCTGGCACCACATAAAAATAAAAACAAAGTCTGAAGATGTTTTCAAATGGTATGTACCAGCTCATTGACTAAAATGAGTGTTGGCTGATTACATGTGTTACGTACCAAATGATGATATTTTTGTGCTGTTTAAAAGTAGTATGTTAGTTAATTTTGTTTGCATAACAAACCTTCCCTAAATTCAGTAACATAAAATATTAAGCACCTAATATGACCCCTGGTAAAGTGGGTAACTTGGGCAATTGTCTTACTATTGGCTGAGTTTGCTTATGTGTCTGGAGAATGGTTGACTGTTGAGTGAAGAGGTAGTGACTGAGCCACATTTCTCATCCTTCCCTAGGCCAGCCACCATGAATTTACATAATAGTATCAGTACTCTATGTGAGCAAACATAAGTTGCAGGTCTTCAACTTTGTATTGTCACATTGTCATATTTGCTCTATTTTTTTGGACACAGCGAATATCAAAGATAGCCAGAGTCAAGAGCTAGAAAAATTGTATTTCTGGGTACTGGTAGTAAACAATCCTACAATAATTGTATGTCAAAAAGTCTATTTGTGCTCCGAGTGCTGAAGCCCAGGAGGAAAGGTGCTTATTCTGCTTTCGGTGGTGCAGGGCCTGGTTTCAGCCATGTGATGAAGTGTGGAAAACAGTCCCTGTTCCTGCCTGGCATATATAAAGAGCTTTAGGTGCTGCTGAGTCAGGGAAAACACCAGATGTCTGTGTGTGTAGGGAACAGGGGCCATATAGTCTCTGAGGATGTAGCCATATATTTCTCCCAGGAAGAACGGAAACTCCTTAATGAGGCTCAAAGATACCTGTACCATGATGAGATGCTGCAGAACTTTGCACATTTATCCTCACTAGGTTGTTGGCATGGAGCTGTAGATGAGGAAGCTCCCTCTGAGCAAGGTGTATTTGTAGGAATATCCACTCAGAAGCCCTGTGAGATGTGCAGCTCACCTTTGGAAGACATTCTGTATCTGAGTACAGTGGAACACATCCTGAGCATGAGTTTGGTAGAGCTTTACCAGCACCAACAGCAGCTGGTGAGAGCAAATCATTCCAGAAGTGAGCAGAGGCCTTTATTTCTGAAGAGCCTTGGAATTCACATAGCAGAGAGGACCTTCATAAACAGGGAGGATGGGAATGACTTTATTGCAGATTCATATCATTTTCAGCAAAAATCCCTCACAATGTTTGGAAGCCACATGGGTACACTCAGGATAAGGAGGCCATTCAAAGGGGACAAAATGATTATGGTTGCAGATTATGTGAGAAAGACTTTTGCCACTAATATGTTTTTTCAGCACCAAAATATCAATACTGGGAAAATGCCTTATTTTAGGTCCAATCCTAACTTATTAAATATCAGTGAAATCACACTGGAGAAAAGCCTTACAAGTGTAGTAGATGTGGGAAAGTCTTCAGTCTCAAATGTAATGTTGTTGAGCAACAGAAAATTTCCTGGAGAAAAGCCTTATGAATGCACTGAATGTGGCAAAGCCTTCATTAGAAAGTTCTACCTTATTCTGCACCAGAAAATCCGCAATGAAGGATTCTTTATGAAAAGAACTGACCTCATGGAACACCAGAGAATTTCCAGCCTAAGGCCTTTTGAATACAATCATTGTAGGAAGGATTTTTAAACACAGTTTCACCTTATTGGTCACCAGAAAATCCATACTGGAGAAAGGCCTTATGAGTACAGTGCAGTCAGTGTGGGAAATTCTTTGTTATATTCTCCACTTAATAGACATTAGAAAGTTCACACTGGAGAAAAGCCTTATTGTTGTAGTGAATGTGGGAATGTTTTTATGTTTTACTCCATACTTACTATTCATCAGAGAATACACACTGGAGAAAGGCCTTATGAGTGCAACAAATGTGGGAAATTCTTTATGAACAGCTCCCCACTTATTATTCATCAGAAAGTTCTCACCAGGGAAAAACTTTCTGAATGCAGTGAATGTAGGAAATGCTTTAGGCACAACTAAAATCAAGTTAGACACCAGAGAAATCACATTGGAGAAAAGTCGTATGAGTGCACCAAATGTGGGAAAGGTTTTAGCAAAAATTCCCATCTCATTCAGCATCAAAAAGTTCACAAGAGACAAAGAAATTATGACTGTAGTAAACGTGGGATATTCTTCATGGACGGTTCCACACTTGTTAGTCATCAGAGAGTTCACCCTGGAGAAAAGCTTCATGAGTGCAGTGAATGTTGGAAAGTCTTTAGATACAACTTGAGCCTCATTAAACATAGGAGAATTCACTGGAGATAGCATTGAGTGAAGTGAATGTGGGAAGGTCTTAAACCAAAACTCCTACCTCATTCAGCACCAAAAAGTTCACAATCAGAAATATGCTCTGATTTATCATTGGGAACTATTTTTTTTAAAAAATTCTAAAATGCCAATAACAAAATTTATAATCATTACAGTGTTCTTGTGTACAATTTAGTAAATGTTCACATTGTGCTATGAATGTCTAGAAGTCTTTTCATCTTACAAGATGAAAACTATACCCTTTTAACAACTCATTTTCTAGTACACCCAGCCCCTGACAACCACAACTCTGAACTTCATTAGTACTCTCTATAAGGAAAATTGTTTTGATATTAAAATTTTGTACTTCACTTATGTCTTCAAAATGATTAGAATTCCCTTTTTAAAGCTGAATAAAATCCCATTATAGATATATAACACTATTTTATGTATATAACATCTATACATTAAAAAAGTCTACTTGTAGTAGCATTAAAAAGAATTAAATGCTTAGAAACATTTTTAAAAAAAGACATTGAAAAGTACAGAAATTACTGTCAAACATTAAGACAGATTATAAATGAGTCTTTTAATGTTCATGGATTAGAATTCTCTGTATTTCTTCAATGACATTATCCCTTGTAGAAAGGAGATAGAAAACCACATGATATGTGTTCAGAATAGGACTTATTTGGCCATTAGTACCATTAATTTGTTAGATACTAAACTAAAATATAAATAAACATGACAAATATTTTATAGGATTGGTTAAAAAGATGGCATGACTGGAGAACACAAGAGAGACAACTGAAAAAGACAATTGACTTCAAAATTTATGGAAAAAACTAAAATTGCAAATACAAGATGACTGGTGAAAAATATATGTTTCCTGTATTTCCCAAATTACCAGCTTAAAAATATTTACAAAATGACTTACGTTATGGTTTTTAGATAAGGTCTTTTGTCAAGTTTAGTATAATTTCCAGCAAGTTTCCAGCAAGATCCTTTGAACTTGGAAAATAGTAAAATTCATTTAGAAATTATAAACTGGCTAAGAAAGTGATAGTATTGTGAACATTTTCATGAATACAGATTTGAAAACTTAAGGTGAAATGGATACGTTTCTATAAGGAAAAAAAATTGTTAATATTGATTCAAGAAATCCCTTACATTTAAAGTAACGTATTAAGTATTCGAAGACTGGAGTATGTGTACTGGTTTCTAGGTCATATTTTACTAATCAAAAACTACGATACATGAAACATTATGTAGGCATATACATATGTTTATAAAGATGTGTACATATACATATAACACACAATATATGCAAATAGTTTCTTTATGAGAAAAGTTTGTCATTCGACGAAGTGAGTTTTGTAAAGGACAAACAACTATATATGAAGTTAGAGCTGAGATAATATAAAAGAAGAAATAAGTCTGTGGTCTTTTAACAAAGAAAAACAATAGTAAGAAAATTTCACAGAATTGAAAAATAGGGAATTTATATTACATGGCTAATATAACCCTTATAGTTGTATCAAAGAACTTATGAGAAAGATAATTCTTGCCCATAAATATAGGTGCAAGTAAAATTTTAGTAAACTGAATTCAGCATAAAAAGATGATATTTTGTCAAGAATTTGTTTATTCTGGGAATACATGATTAGAAGAATATGTTACTGTAATTCACCTTATTAACAAATAAAAGGAAGATCATTTCGGTAGATGTAGGGGAAACAATTAAAAAATTTATATAACTTTGTGATAAAATTACTGGCAACAAATGTGACTAGGAGATATCCGAGACTGTCCTTAATGTAAAAAAAAGGGCATCTAGAAAAGAACTACAATAAAATCATCCTCAGTGGTTAAATCTTAAAAATTATTCTCTTTAAAATTAAATACAAGAAAAGAACATGTAGGTGGTTATTAGAATGAATATTTAGTTTACCTATATTTGCTATTACAAAGTCAATATGCAAGAAAAGTTGTACTTGCAAAAACACCAAAAATCAGAATTCAGCAAGACCTCAATATGTGCATAGAGCACACTGAGATCAAGAATGAAGTCTTTAGGTTTTTCCCCCAATTAATATATAGATTCAGAGTGCTTTTCAGTCAAAATACTTGAAGTTTTTTTTTTTAATTTACTTTACGGGTTGATTAAAGTTTTTACATAAAAAAAGTTTATTAGTCTCTCCAGTGCTTTTTGATTTAAAATCTATTTTATATCAGTATGGCTATGATTAGAAAAAGATGAGGAAGGTCATTCTATAATTTTAAAGACATTGGTACAGTATGAGGACATATTTCTAAATATCAGTGCACCCAATATCACACCACTGAAATATATAAATATTGATTACATAAAGTGAGGGAATGAAATAGAGTAATGGTAGGGGACTTTAACACCACACTTTCAGCAATGGACAAATCATCCAAACAAAATCAGCAAAGAAATGGCAGAGTTAGTTAAATTGTACTCTAGAACCAATGGACCTCACCAACATCTACAGAATATTCCATCTAGAAAATACATTCTTCTGAATAGTATGTGGAACATTTTCCAGAATAGACCATATATGGTATAAGTCTCATTAAAAAAAAAAATGGAAATCGCAGCAAGTATCTTTTCAAATCACAGTGCATTAAAATTAGAAAATAATACCAAGAAAACTTCGGAAATTATATGGATACATCAAAATTAAACAGCTTAATCCTGAGCAACCAATGGATCAAGAAGGAAATTTAAAAATTCTTTGAAACATGAAAATAAACTACACCAAAACCTATGAAATACAGCAAAAACAGTACGAGGAGGGAAGTTTATGCCAAAAAATGCCTACCAAAAAGCCAAGGGTCTATGGGGATATCTCAGTGGTATAGTGTGTGCTTAGCAATCCTGAGACCCTGAGTTTTGTGCCCAGAACTTTCCAGATGAAGGCAGACAGCTGTCAACAACCTTGTTGCTATATTTCAAGGACTAGAAAAACAAGAACAAGCCATACTTCAAATTAGTAGAAGGAAAGAACCAGTAAATACCAAAGCAGAAATAAATGAAATAGTTAAAAAATACGAAAAGATCAAGAAAAAATTTCTTTGAAAATATAAATGAAATTGTCAATCCCTTAGCTCATCTAAGAAAAGAAAGATTAGTAATCAGATTTAAAGGGAAATGTTACAACTGAAACCACAGAAAGACGAAAGGATCCTTGGAGGTTTTCATGAACTATATGCCAGTATATTGAAGAAGTTGTTAAGTTCCTGGACACACACATCATAACAAGAGTTAATCATGAAGAAACAAAAAACTGAATAGATAAGTAACAATGAGATAAATCAATAACAATAAAAGTCTTCCCTCAAAGAAAATCTCGGGACCATATAGCTTCATAGCTGAGCTCTACCAGACATTTAAAGAAGAGCTAATACAAACTCTTTGAATTATTCGAAAAAAATACAAGAGGAGTCACTTGCCATTATGCACATCTATAATCCCAGAGATTTGTGAGGCTGAAGCTGGAGGATTGCAAGTGCAAGGCTAGCCTTAGCAACTTAGCAAGAGTCTTTTTGAAAATGAAATTAATAAATAAAAAGGTCTGGGAATGTAGCTCAGTGTTAAAGCCCTTCTGGGTTTAATCCACAATATTAAAAGAAAAAGAAAGAATTTTCCCAGACTTTATATGAAGCTAGCATTATTACCCTGATACCAAAACCAGACAAGGAGGTAACAAAAAGAAAACTCTAATTCAGTATCCTTGATGAACATAGATGCAAAACTCCTTTACTATTCAAATCGTAGCAAACTGAATCTAGCAATATTTTAGGTGGATTATTCACCAGGGTCAAGTGGGATTCATCTGAGATATACGGACGATTCAATATGAAAATTAATAGAATGAAGTACAAAAGAACATGTTCATCCCAGTAGATTAGATTTTTGTGGATAGGGAGCAATTATGAGAAGAATAATCTAAAAATGTTCCTTAAGGAGATGATAATGAAAACATTGAGAAACACTCCTCTACTAGATCTTAAAGTCAGGTAGTAAATGGCCTCTAATTTTATTCTTCCTTTTCAAAAAAATTTTTGGCTACTAGTACCTTTGCCATTTCATATAAATATTAGAATTATTTTCTCTATATCCTCAAAAATCCTGTTGGAATTTTAATAGGAAATGTGTTTCATTTTTTTTTTTTTAGCAGAGCATTCGGGCTGTTTTGTAGATACTTTGTAGGTGGCAGTAGAAATGGAGAGAAAAGTTAGGAGGGAATACTGTCCTTAGGGGATAGGTAATGGGTTTAGATTAGGAGTAGTGGTACTGAAAATGAAGAGAATTAAATAACTATGGAATATATTTTTATAGTGAGCCAAGAATACTGTTTATTTATGAACTATTTGCAGGATGGCAAGAAAACAGATGTAAGCAGAAAGATTCCTGGACATCAGTATTGAGCAACTAACAAGAGACGTGAAACTGTTTACTAGAATGTTTGATATAAATGTATAATTCTATAAAGTAAATAAATATAAAATTAAAATTGGAGAAGGGAAAAGAGATCTAGTTTGTTTTGTGGTAATATCTTGGATGTCTGATAGACATTTTTGAGGAGGTGTTTACTGAACAGATACATATGTGAATTTCGAATTCTGGGAATATGTAAAGCCTTGAGATATGGTTATGGTTGGCACTGGATTTAGGAACATTATGTAAATAGAGCAGGTAAGGCAGAACTGAACCCTAAGATGCAATATTTAGAGATGAGTTCATAAGGGTTTGTCTTTAGTATGAGAATTGAGAATTCATTCAAATTTGGGAAAAAAAGTTTAATTGTGGATAGTTGATTGAATGTAGAATCCTTAATCTTTTTGACACTCTGTCAAAATATGTCTTCTGAAGATTGGAGTAGTTCTTTATATTTCCATACTTAACTATTTGTTACTATTTGTTTCTTTTAGCTTTCAGTTTTCTTTTTTCTTATGGACAGAAAATTGATTCTAGTTTTCAGATGTCAATATATCTTAATCCATAATTACTTCAGATACCTGTATAAGAAATTACATATTGTTCATTTTTTAAAAAAAATTAATAGGAAACAGGATATATTTCCCCATTTTGTCCACAGAAAAACAAAAGATATGATGACATTTCTCTGAGAAAAATATAAACTAACATTATGATGAAGGCTTTTTGTTACAATATTATAACTCAAATCTGTCTTGATGAACAAGTATTAACTATTTTGTATTATCAAATGGTAAATCAAAAATAGCAAATTTTACAAAATGTGGGTATATGTGCATTTCATAGATTAACATGTATTTTCTATTTTTCTCTACCATGTCAGTTTACCCATTGTTAAGTTACTTTAGCAGAAATCTTTACTTTTGTGAGTTACATTTCTGGCATAAAAATGAAGTTTAAAAAGTCATTATCTTACTAATTAGAGTAAAAAAATAAATAAAATTTTTAAAAAGTTATCAGCTTCTCCATTGTGGAACATTAGTACAATGTTTGTTCCAACATTATTATGATTTTTTTATTTATGTACTTTTTAGTTATACATGACAGTAGAGTATAATTTGACATATGTATACAAAGATGGAATACGTCTTATTCTAATCAGGATCCTAATCTTGTGGTTGTACATGATGTAGAGATTCACTGTGGTATATTCATATATGTTTTTAGGAAAGTTATGTCAGAACCATTCCACTGTTTTTCCTCAAGCATTACTCTAAATGGGTAAAAAGTGGACCTTTATTTATTTAGTTAGTTGTTAGGAGAATGAAATAAAATTTAAGAGGGAATTCGGCTAGAACATTTATTTTGTGTTAAAATAAGAAACAGAAAAACCTCGATGTCTGTCCATTAGCAGGCATTTCTATCTTATACATAAGCAAATTCTCATCAAATTTTGTTTGTTGACTTATGGCCAGAACATAAGAAAATGAAGAAAATGAAGTATGTGGATCTGCAGAGTCACTTCCAAATTTTACTTTTGGTAGAAATATAAGAAAGGTTCAAACCTTCCATGCTACCTTTGGCAATTATTGTACCTAAGCTTCATTGTCTTTATATTTGAATTTTAGAAATACAGTCCAAATAAATACATAAAGAATTCTGCAGCATTCAAGGACTCTAGTTCTACAGGTTTGTTTGTATATGAATTCATGTTGCCTTAGTGTACTTAATTATTTTAATACTCAATCCAAAGCAAAATTTTTTGGTGGTATATTAAGGACATGAAGTTGCTCAAATAACTGTTTTTTTTTCCATTTCATTTCTTATTATTCAAATACACTTTCAAGATAGTGACCCTTAATGTTAACCAATGTGATGGTCTTCTTTTATTCTGTATTTTAATTGAAATAGTTTTTTTGTTCTTACTTTTCCACATTCTAGTTTTTTATCGAAAACATATGCAGTCTGAATTTTTTTCGCTTTATTGTAGGGATTAAATAGCCCAGCTATGATGACTAAGTCGATGGATTATGATGCTGTGGTGACTCAGCCCACATATATTATGATATTAATATTTAGAATTTAATTTAGCTATCAAGCATCCAGTACTAGCTCTCTTAAGGTTCTTGTTTTTCTAGAGATTATTTGTCCTCATATTTGAGTACCTTTCTCTATCTAACAAGCTCCTTTTAAGTTCTGGGAATACAGACAATAATCTCTACTCCAAAGAAGTTTACAATTTTAGGGAAGACTGATAATAAGCAAGATTAACATGATAAGGAAAATATGTTCTATGATGATAAGTACTGTGGAAAAAAATAAAGCATGGGGGAAGGGTAGGAAGTGAACAAGAGGTCATGAACAATTTTAGTTAGATCAGGTGGAAAGGTTTGTATAGTAAAAATCTTTCATAAACTTCAATGTATTTTAAAACATACAAGATTAGTATTGAATGTTAATTTCCAATTACATAATATGAGTATAGAAAATAGTGTCCTGCAACTGACATCATCATTTATTGGTGTGTTCTGTTGCTCTGACTTACTTTAGTATATACTTTAAAGGGTGAATTTCTTGCTCCATGTGAAATTATTAATGTTCTAACCTCCTTCAGCAGCAAGTATGTACTTTGATTGCTTTTAATCTCTGTACTAGAAAGGAGGAAATCAATTTAATTTTATTAGCACAAGTAGATTCTAGTGCTCTAAAATACAATTAAAATCCCATGTATTGTGGATATATGTACTGAATATTAATTTACTTATTCTTCATTTTAAAAAATGCTTTTAATATAGTACTATTACTTGTCAACTTTCCTAGATCTTGCTAGAAAACAGGGAAAGCTAGATAGTTTCTTTCACAGTGTTTTGTACGTATAATTATTTCTTTAAAATCTGTTTCTTTCACTTACTGCTTAGTCAAACTTTTTAAAAATTATTTTATCCTAAGAACAAAAGAATGTACATTTAGAGTGTATAATTCATTGATTTTTAGTATGTAAACAAAGTTCTGCAACCTAATGGATGAATTATATGGTGTATGTGTTATATCTTTAAAAACTATTGTTAAAAAAAACTGTGATCCAATAAAATTGCTTTCAAATGAAAAAAAAGAACAAAAGAAAATTGATAAGAATATCATTTTCTTATGCTCTTAGATTTTAATCCCACAATTAAAATACTTTCAAGTACATTTTAAGAGTATGATTCATTTTTACAATACAGGTACACCGAAGAAAGAGTGACTACTGTGTTCCATTTATCTATATGCCCAGTATACCCTGTCTCTTAGTACTTAATTTTCTGGGTTGTGATTCCATCCAGCTGTCATGTGAATGGCACCATCACAGAGTAGAAAGCAGCAGCTCCAGGCATTGTGCGTTCTCCTTTTGGCATCATGGTGCCTGTTGAATCCAACATGGTATTCCCTTACAAGGGGACCCACATTTTACTAGCATGATCATATCCAAAATGTGCCATGTAGAGGAAACCATAGACCATTTCCCTTAGAGAAGTTTGTGTTGCAAAAATCAATTTTTAAAACATTCACTTTTTCCACAGTAGTGCAGAAGATGTTGTTTCAAGGCCTTTGTGATACTATTGCATGTGGTTTGTAATAATTTATCTAAGTCATTCTATTATTGTAAAGCTTATTACAATACCGATTTAGATTTATATTTAGAAACATAGGTACATTTCAGCATATTCAATTTCTATTTCTCATTAGCAAAAATCTTAGCCTATGCTATTTTAATACCAATGTTAAATTTTATTCTGCTATACTTTACATATAATATTTTACTTTTTTTAAAATTGGAAATAATGTGAAATAGTGATTTTTATGACTCATAAATGTTTTCTAAGGGAGAATATGATTGCACAAATAGTTGTCATTACCCAACTTTCTTATATTAGGAAGGCTTCCTGCCTCAAATAACATTTTGAGTCAGTTGAGGAAAAATAGCTTCACTAGTCATGCTTTTGTAAGAAAACCTAAGAAAGTCACTAACTCTTTAATGAGAGGGAAAAACAAAATGACAGAAAAGGAACATATAGGAGTGAATGAATGAACATGAATTTTAGTGTGTACTGAAAGAATCTGCAAAGTTAGCTTCAGAATCTTTCACTTTAGTCTAAGGCTCACTCTACTGCATGAGGGACACAGCTTATTTTATAACTATATTTCAGATTGCATGGATCAACAAATGAGATGATTAACTAAATTCTTTATTTAAAACATTTATTCTTTTGTTTAGTGTACTTCTTTCCCATGGACAATAAGTTATGTATCCTAATAAAAATTACAGAGCAAGTTGTATTTGGAAGATCAGGTCATCGTAACTCATTGACATTAGGCCACATAACTGAATAATGTCTTCCTTCAGTGAAATACATCAAATGAGATCAACAATTATGACTCATAAACATGCCTTGCAGGTATAAAACAGCAGGGAATTAGCATGTGAGGCTGATAAATATGCATGTAAATAAGCTCCCAAAGGAATAACATGGGTTTGATTGATAGGTTTAGAATTGGAACATATGTAAACCCCTTTATTCCTCATTCTGATGTAGCTAAATAAGGATGCGTTTTACTTGTTAAAAAGTTTCAATAACTTTGTAAATCTTAATGCCACATCTGTTTTTTTCCCCTTGTGCATGTCACTTATAAGATTAATTGAATTGTCTATAGGCTGGATGGCCTGCACATAAAGAAAATAGGAATATGTGAATGAGTGGATAGAAATGGGGTAAGGATCTTTAGGAAATTTGTTTTTACATTGTAGAATGATGTACGGTTATCCGAAATTTCTTTTGGAATGAAGATGTGACATAGCAGATGACTGATTCTCTAATTGTGTCCTCTGCCTATATTTTACTATTAATAATGAAACTGAATCCCTTTCTCTCACCATGCACAAAAGATAACTCAAAATGGATCAAGGAGCTTGATATCAAATCAGAGACTCTGCGTCTGATAGAAGAAAAAGTTGGCTCCAACCTGCATATTGTGGGGTCGGGCTCCAAATTCCTTAATAGGACACCCATAGCACAAGAGTTAATAACAAGAATCAACAAATGGGACTTACTCAAACTAAAAAGTTTTCAATAACAGAGGTAAATAGGGAGCCTACATCCTGGGAACAAATTTTTACCCCTCACACTTCAGATAGAGCCCTAATATCCAGAGTATACAAAGAACTCAAAAAATTGAACAATAAGAAAACAAATAACCCAATAAATAAATGGGCCAAGGACCTGAACAGGCACTTCTCAGAGGAGGACATACAATCAATCAACAAGTACATGAAAAAGATGCTCACCATCTCTAGCAGTCAGAGAAATGCAAATCAAAACCACCCTAAGATACCATCTCACTCCAGTAAGATTGGCAGCCATTATGAAGTCAAACAACAACAAGGGCTGGCGAGGATGTGGGGAAAAGGGTACACTTGTACATTGCTGGTGGGACTGCAAATTGGTTTAGCCAATTTGGAAAGCAGTATGGAGATTTCTTGAAAAGCTGGAAATGGAACCACCATTTGACCCAGCTATTCCCCTTCTTGGATTATTCCCTAAAGACCTTAAAAGAGCGTACTGTAGAGATACCGCTACATCGATGTTCATAGCAGCACAATTCACAATAGCTAGACTGTGTAACCAATCTAGATGCCCTTCAATAGATGAATGGATTAAAAAATGTGGCATTTATACACAATGGAGTATTACTCTGCACTAAAAAATGACAAAATCATGGAATTTGCAGAGAAATGGATGGCATTAGAGCAGATTATGCTAAGAGAAGCTAGCCAATCCCTAAAAAACAAATGCCAAATGTCTTCTTTGATTTAAGGAGAACAATTAAAACAGAGCAGAAAGGAAGAGCATGAAAAGAAGATTAACATTAAACACGGATAAGAGGTGGGAGGGAAAGGTAGAGAGAAGGGAAATTGCATGGAAATGGAAGGAGACCCTCATTGTTATACAAGATTACATATAAGAGCAAGTGAGGGGAAAGGGAAAAAAAAACAAGGGGGAGAAATGAATTACAGTAGATGGGGTAGAGAGAGAGGGGAAGGGAGGGGAGGGGGGATAGTAGAGGATAGGAATGGCAACAGAATACAACAAACACTAGTATGGCAATATGTAAAACAGTGGATGTGTAACCGATGAGATTCTGCAATCTGTATATGGGGTAAAAATGGGAGTTCATAACCCACTTGAATCAAATGTATGAAATATAGTATGTCAAGAGCTTTGTAATGTTTTGAAGAACTAACAATAAAAATTTTAAAAAAGCTACTGCCACATTTCTGTCAGAATTGAAATTGATTTAGGAGCAAGGATATTGCCCACATCAAGTATTCATTGTGATGAAATTAGGCTCTTTTGGAAGAAGATTTCCAATGTAACCAACATTCACAAATCTTGAAACATCAAGGATCCCCAACCATTACTATCATCTGCTTCTGATATCTAGCATTGGACATTTTCAGACTTGACCAGGATTATTTGAAGCATATGATCCTTCTTGTGTTGTATCAAATAGCATAAGAAGGTCAGTAGTAGCCCAAGTCTTCTGTCTCAGTGTTTTATCTTTCATGTATTTTCATGATGTAGGCATTCTGTTATCTCCCATCTTCAAACAAATACTGAGGATAGCCTAATAAGATATTTTGAGAGGGTGAGAGACCACATATCCACTTAATACTCACAGTGTATTATCCACCCCAGACTCTCATTTTCTGTCTTGGAGATCAAACCCAGGCTTTACTTTAGGCAAGTGCTCTACCACTGAGCTATATCCCCAGCCCTGTAGCAAATATATTGTTTTAATTGCTGTTTTATTACATATAAATTTTTTTAAGAGAGAGATTTTTTTTGTATTATTTTTCAGTTTTCGGTAGAAACAACATCTTTATTTTTATGTGGTGCTGAGGATCAAACCCAGCGCCCCATGCATGCCAGGCAAGCACATTACCGGTTGAGCCACATCCCCAGCCCTGTTTTATTACTTTAATCTCTTACTATGTCTAATTTATAAATTAAACTTCATCATAGGCATTTATGTATCAGGAAAAAACATAAGGTTTCATATTATTTTTGGTTTCAGGCATCTATTGGGTATAATGGAACATATCTTCTACAGATAAAAGGGGGAGACTGCTATATGATGAAAGAACCTGGTATTTTAAAAGAATCACATTTTTGTTTTGGTGAGATATATCTGGATTCTCTATAAAAACCTGTATCCATCATGGTGCAGGTCAGAATTATTGATCTCTGAATGTTAGGTTTTCTGAGGTCTGTAGCTATATGCCAAGTTCATGGGATATATCAGTGGAAAAAACAGATTTTTCTCTTCTAATGAGCTTACATTCTAACAGGCAGAAATAATGTAGTAAAGAATTAAAATAAATTGTGTCAAAAATTGATAATTGCTTTGGAAAGAAGAAACATATATTTCAGTTGAAGGGGATTGATAGTACATGTGTAAGTGGGGGAAGCTGCAAAATTAAATATCGGGTAAATTTTACTAGAAGAAAAAAACTGAGCCAGCAATTCAAGGAGATGAAAGAATGAGACTTTTGAACATCAAGACAAGGACATTCCAAGCTGAGGAAATAACTAGTGCCAAATTCCTAGAGAAGAAGCTGCCAAACATGTTCTACAGGTCAAGTGAAGTGAGGCCACATAAGTTAATTGAATAGTTTTCTCGTTATTATTCTCAGTTGATCTTGAACTTCTTTGAGTGTACCTGAATGTCTGAACACTTGGTCTGGGTTGACCGAATTGGCATCTGCAGTGGTCTTGCTTCTGGGTATCTCTGACCTTTAGACTTTTTGATTATTCTTTCCTTTAAATCTTCTTCATTTGACACTTTGAAATTGTAATTTTTACCATTGTATTTTTTTTAGTTTCAATCTCTACTTCTAGGTATTCTGATTAAGTTAGAACCCAGGGTAGATTTATCTAAATATATAAGAAAGAACTATAAGACAGAGTAGATTTAGCTAAAGAGTGAAGAATTTAGATATTGGAATTACTGATTATTGGGCAGATAGGTTTTCGAGATAAGATCTATAAAGTATATCTTTTAGTAACCAGCTGAGAGCAGTACTCCATTCCTCCCCTTTCCACTATCCCTCAAAGCATTTGGAAGTACATGATGTGTATGGATTTTTTGTTGTTGTTGTTGTTTTGTGGGGGGAAGTTTGTCATGGTAACTAGGACATTCCATTGATATTTATTTGGTTAAGTATTAAATGCTCTGCTGCATACCTAGCAATTTCACATAATGAAGAGCTATCTTGACCTACATTCACATAGTTACACTACTGAAATGCATTATAGATACCACCAGAATGGTGTGAGTCAGCAAGAGAGAGTTCTGTACAACTTGGGAAGGCATTTTCCTGGAAGAGTGATGATTTACTATGTCAACACAGACAATAAAGCAAATTTCCTGCCTTCCTTCATGAGGCGGAAACACTGGCTTAGTTTCTATTACTTGCTGTTGTAGGGAAAAGAGGCTTCCAGATAAGGCAGTGCATTGTTTTTGGCTTAAATGGAGAAAGCTTCTACAAAGATAATGAATTTATGTGGAATGAATGTCACAATGGTAATACATGTGAGTATATCCAAAGGGGATGTTACAGGAAGGAAATTGGAGAAGGTAGGAGAGCAGTTCACAAGGACATTTGATTATTTGGTTTCAGAGTTTAGATTTGAGTTAGTAATGAGGTGGTGCAAAACATACAACCCTGCAATCCCATGATCTGTATTTTACCATGATAGACACAATTATTTATATGAAGATTGTATTGGTGGTTATTTTTATCAATATTGAGAAAATGAAAGCAAATACTAACTTTCTCAGATTCGTAGAGGCAACACTGTCATGAGTTGTGAAGACAGTGAATAGAGTAGGGGCTTGTTTTGCAACTAAAGAGCCATGTAAGTAGCCTAAAGCATTGTGGACCATAAGGCGGCTCACTCAGTAATCTAGAAAACTTCCAAGTATTGGACTTTAGAGAAGCCCTTACCAAGTAAATACATAGGACATATTAACAAAATACATCGAAAATTTAAGGAAAGGATACTTCCAGATAGATGAGTATTTGTAAAGAAAACATGAACAATTATCTTAACTGAAAATGAATTTAAACTGTGCTTGCATTATTGCATTGGTATTAACATGTCAGAGACTAAGATATTCTGTTAGCTACATAGACTTCTAATTATACTGCTTTATCTTGTACTGTACTTGAATCAACTTATAGTAGAGTACTATTTTCTGTGCTTTATTTGCAAGTTAACATTTTAGTAATTATCATAAATAGTTACCTTATTTGAATATTGTGGTTTATAATCCAACTGTTCTGTGAATCAACCATAGTTCTGCCAAAACTACTATTAGTCTGAATAACCTATTTCAGACTGCATTTGTTTCCATTTTTCTGATTGTTTCATGACTCAAAACATAGTGCTGCTTTAGTCAGAAGATTGGAGTTATACATGTGCTACTATAATAATCTCTCACCATAATTATATTGAAGCTAATATTGTGTTATTACCAATATTTTTTTGCAGTCTATTTTTTAACCTGTTTAACCCTATGAGTTTGATAGTCAATAACATTGAAAAGAATGAACTATTGAAACAGTTGAAAAAATAAGAAAAGGTTACCTTTTGAGTCAAATTATAAATGTGTATAAATATATATAATGTAGTAGAAATGATCACGGGAGCAAAAGTTCTGAGAGACCAACTACATAAAAAACTGACTATAGTGTAACTATATAGTGATGCTAACCTATGTAGAAAAAAAAACTGTCATGGATAAGGAGAATTGTCTAGAAATGGTAAGGAGTAAATACTGGTAATAACCATTTGAACATGAGCTACAAAAGGGGCAGATACTTTAGAAAGCCATAGTGTTCTCAGCATTATATCTCCATGGATGTGGAAGGATGAATGTATCATGTTAGAATACTTAGAAGCCATTGAAATTAGTGTTTTCTAATGCTGCCTTTCTTTTGTATTTTCCATGTCATTTTAACTTCTCAACTTCTGAAGTGGTTTTTCTTATATATAGTGATGATGGAATTTAGAGTCTCATAAATGTTTCCGTTCACAAATTTTTTGGGGCCCCTTATACTACATTCATTAATTGGCATGTATACTTTAATTTCATTCATGTACAGAACTGGCTTGAACTACATTGAAAAATTCAACTTTTAGCACATTAAGAGTGGAGTACTCAGCATCAGAATGTAGAAATACTTAAAAAATCACATTCTATGAAAGCTTCCCTGTGTAATGTACTTTTGAAATATAATCAGTCTTCTGTTCCTCCATTTCTGCCGTGAGGTTAATGATCAAGAAGGTGCATACTGAAGCCTTTTATCTTTACTGGAGTTGGAATGAAGTTGATGGTTTCATTTTCTGCTTGATATTTGATGCAGTAACATACTTTACTAACAAATGGATGGTACATGCATTTCTTCGAACTAGAAAACAAAAAGTAGAAGCTCAGAAATAAGAGCTCCTAAATACACATATATACGAATATAGAAATCCAAATATAGATATTAAGTACAACATAAATGAATCATAATCATTAATTTTTTATTGAAAACTATGTATAAAAATAAATATTAGGCAGGAAAAAATAATGAAACAAAGAGTCACAAAATGTGAAGCTTTCAGAAATATGAAGGGCATATCGCTGCTCATGTATTAGACCCTCTTAACATGTATGGTACTTGGAGTGGTTTAGCAGTTTTAGGTGATGTCATTTATGGATCTGAAAAACAGTCATATTATCTATATAAGAAGTATTTGAGAATTTCAGGCTTCTTGCAGCCTCCAATAAGATATTCTTTATGATCCCCTAGCCTCTGGTAAAACATTGATTGTCAAGGCTACAGCCAAGAAAGCAAGTCATCAATTTATTAACCTTCAGCCTTGTAAGTATTATACAGAATCTCAAAATTTGGCTGCTGCTGTTTCCTCCCATGTCATTAAGTCACAACTTTCCATCCTCTGAATAGATGAAATATATTCCTTCCTATGAAACTGCTCACATTCTAACTATGAAGTTACAGCTTTGGCTAAGCTCAGCTTATGAGTCTCTAGGATTATTTTGAATACTGACCACAACTGCCACATCATAGTAATGGGAGCTATTAAGTGTCCTTAGGACCTTGACTTGACTATAACAAGGATGATTCTTATAGTATTCCACATTTACCCACTTGCTCTAAAATAGAGAGAAACAATACACTTGGTATTATTTCCTAAGCTTTAGAAATCTTATTGAGGGTAGTTGTTGCCTACAACTGTATGTACAAGTGTTGACCCTACATTTTCTTCTCATTTGCAAAGTTTCTGATCCGATTCCTAGGTCATTGATCCATTTGTGTTGAATTTTGTTCAGGGTGAGAGATAGGGATCTAGTTTCATTCTTCAACATATATATCTAGTGGTCTCAGTAGCACTTGTTAAAAAGGCTGCCTTCTCCAACATATGTTTTTGATGCCTTTTCCAAAGATCAAATGACTGTATCTGTCTCCAGTTCTGTTCCATCAGTCTGTTTGCCTGTTTTTATGCCAAGACCATGCAGTTTTTGTTATTATGAATCTGTAGTATATTTTGAAATTGGATTTTGTGTCCTTTATTGCATATTATTTTTAGAACTTTTTTTCTAGTTCTGTGAAGAATGTCATTGGTGTTCTGATGAGAATTGAATTGAATCTGTAAATTGCTTTTGGTAATATGGCCATTTAAACAATATTAGTTCTGCCAGTCTGTGAACATGATAGGTCATCTTCTGATGTCTTCAATTTCTTTCTTCATTGTTCTATAATTTTCAATGCAGGGTGTCTTTTACCTCCTCAGTTAGATTTATACATAGGTCTTTAATTTTTTGAGGTTGTTGTAAATAAATTTTTTTCTGATTCTTTCTCAAATTCATTGTTGGTGTTGATTATTTGATTTTCATAAACTGATTTTGAATCTTGGCACTTTGCTGAATTTATTTATTACCCGTAGAAGTCTTCTGGTGGAACTCTTTGGATCATCATCAGCAAAAGGAGATAATTTGACTTCTTTTCCTGTTTGTATTCTTTTTATTTCCTCCTCCTTCCTACATGATCTGGCTAAAATATCAAGTACTAAGTTGAATAGGAAGGATGAGGGTAGACATTCTTTTGTTGTACATGGTTTTAGAAGGAATACTTTGTATTTCCCCATTAAGTATGATATTGGCTTTGGATTTATTGTGGGTAGCCTTTATGATGTTGAGACAAGTTTCTTCTATCCTTGTTTTTTCACTGTTTTTTTTTTTTGAATGGATGCTGAATATTTTGAAGGCTTTCTCTGTGTCTAATGAGATAATTGTGATTTTTTTCCAGAATTCGTCATGTGGTGAATATAATTTATTACTTTTTGTATGTTAAACCATCCTTGCATCCCTGTAATGAAACCAATTAGGTCATGTTGTTAATTTGATTGGATTCTATTTCATATGAAAATTTTTGTATGTACATTTATTAGGGATATTGGTCTATAGTTTGCATTTCTTGACTTTTCATTGTCTGGTTTTTATATCAGGATGATACTAGTTTCATACAATGCATTTGGAAATGCACTACACCTTTGTATTTGGGGAAATAATTTGAGAAGCATGGGAATTGGTTCTTCTTTATGGATCTGGTAGAATTCAGCTGAGAATCTGGTCGCTGGATTTCCTTTGTTGCAAGGTGTTATTTTATTTTATTTTATTATTTTTTTATTTCATCTAGACTTTTCCATTTATTGAAGTGTGTTTTCAAAAGAGTCCCCAATGATCCTCTGAAATTCCATGATGTCTGTGGTGATATCTCCTTTTGCATTTCTTCTTTCATTAATTTAGATCTTTTCACTATTTTGGTTGTTTTGACTAACTGTTTATCAGTCTTTTTATGATCTTTTCACTATTTTGGTTGTTTTGACTAACTGTTTATCAGTCTTTTTATCCTTTTAAAGAAACAACTTTTTGTTTCAGATAGTTCTATTATAATCATGTTTTTTCAAATTTTATTTTTAGGGGCTGGTGTTTTGGCTCAGTGGTAGAATGCTTCTTACCTCACATTTGTGAGGCACTGAGTTCAATCCTCAGCACTACATAAAAAATAAAGGTATTGTGTGCATCTACAACTAAAAAACAATATTAAACATATTTTAACATATGCATTTTTAAATTGTAGTCACATATGATTTAATCAGCAAATGAATGATAGTCCAAAATAAATAATCGTTAGTTTATGTGCTAACATACACATTTTGTAGTTTCAATTTTTCTTAGATATTATAAATTGATACTCCAGTTAAGTTCAAATATGCATAACAAAATTCTCCTGTAGTGTTTATAGTCATTTGATGCTACGTGGAGTATATATGAAACTTTTTTGTTCAAAATTTGTCTAACCAGAATTAGGTTTAATCAGGTACCTAAACAAAACATGAAGAAAATGACACAACACAATATTAAGTTTCCTCAGAATTATCTGAAAGATTAAATTATGTTTCACAGACTTTTGTTTTTATTATAATTCTTTGGAAGCTGTGCATCATTACTCATGAGTTTCTGTATATAATTTCTTCAGCAGTGTTCCTCATAAGATCTTATTGGATAGTTTATTCATTGAATTATGCTCTGAATTGTGAGGTGGACATTGCAGGAGTATATTTTGGATAATTAAAAGCAAGTTATAGAATCATATTGGTCATGCAGTCACATATATACATAAAATAATAATGTCTGTTTCATTCTATTGTCTTTCATATCCCCACATGCCCTCTCCTCCACTCCCTTTACTTCCATCTTCCTAATCTAAGATAATGTTATTTTTCTCTAGTGCCTCCCTGCCTTATTGTTAATTAGTATCCGAATATTAGAGAAAACATTTGGCCTTTAGTTTTTTGGGATTGGCTTATTTCACTTAGCATGATATTCTTCAACTTCATCCATTTACTGGCAAATACCACAATTTCACTCTTCTTTAGAGCTGAGTAATAGTCCATTAAGTATATATACCACATTTTCTTTGTCCATTTATCTACTGAAGGACACCTAGGTTGGTTCCACAATTTAGCTATTGTGAATTGAGCTGCTATAAATATTGATGTGGTTGCATTACTGTAGTATGCTGACTGAAAAATGAGAAATTATATTCCATATATGATATATCAGACTGCATAAATGCAATCTACTGTCATGTATAACTAATTAAAAAATAAAAATTAGTAAAAATTATACATGATTTTTATTATACATAAAATGTATGTTAAATATATTTATATAGCAAGAGTAACTCACGGGAAAATAATTCAAAAGAGATTGAACATACTGAAGAGTTTGAACACACTGTTTGAATTAAAAGAATATGTGAAAAGTTGAACAGTATAGAGTATAGATCTCTGCTATCCAATATGGTAGACACTAACCACCTGGGGTACTGAGTACTTGATACATGGCCAGTCCAAATTGAGATGTGCTATGAATGCAAAATGTATTTCAAAGATTCATTGTTAAAAATGATTACAAAATACTTTGTGAATATTCTTTATATTGACTATATGTTTAAATTATTTCCAAATATATTGAGTTGAATGATTAAAAAAAAGCAAGTTATGGATGCTGGGTTGTAGCTCAGTGGTAGAGCGTTTGCATAGCATACATGAGACACTGGATTCAATCCCTGGCACCACATAGAAATAGACAAAGAAAATAAAGGTATTGTGTCCATCTACAATTTAAAAAAAATTAAAGTTATAAAAGATTGTGAAGATGATGTAAAAGGCAAATGCAAAATATAAGATATCAAAGTTAAAATCCCATTTTTAATAACTATCCTAATATTCATAAATGTGTAATAAAGGGGTTTCTCATTATTTTTCTCTGCTTATTAAGCCATACATAATATATTCATATATATATTTTGCTGCATTTTGCTTTCTTCCTGTCCTTGCCTGCTATTTTCTGGAAACTAAATAGGGTCAATTTTTCAAGGAATACTTCATTTTTACCCATAAAACATTGTATTTTCAATCTACCTATTTATTACCAGTTAATAGTGATTCTTTTTCAATAATACAGGACTGAGGCTCTCTTGAAATACATGTAACTATGGGATATTGACTAAGTGTTCTCTGTGGTATTGTTTTTGGGGGCTTGAAATATTTTCTGTAAGAAAGAATGATTGAAATATCAAATAGTTGGTATCTTACTCAAGTATTTCACTATGTTTTAAGATGTTAAGTTACAGACAGGGCTGGGGTTGTGGCTCAGTGACAGAGTGCTTGACTGGCATGCATGAGGCATTGGGTTCAAGCCTTAGCACTACAGAAAATACATATAAATAAAGTAAATGTACTGTGTCCATCTACAACTAAAGGAAAAAATATTTTTTTAAAAGATGTTAAGGTACAATAGAAATTTAAACCTAACTACACATAAATGTAAATATTAAATATTATTTTCTGACCTAAACACAGGAAATTATTAGATGTTAGGCTAGCTTTTCTTGGTGAAGTTTTGTATGACTGGACACTAGGTGCTTAACTTTCACAAAAGAAGATATCTGCTCCTGGTCCCGTATGTATAGAGTGGTTAGGTTTAGCAGGATCATTACTGAATGAGTGAGTTTAACTAAAAAGTCATGATGGTAATCTCTGAAAACCATAATAGAGTTAAGTTTACATACTTGAGATGGCTTGTATTTTCTGATTAGAGATGTAAAGACCTGGAAAGAACATTAGTTCCGATCCTACAACAATTAAAAAATAAATTCGGATACTAAATTTATAACTTTTATTGAACTCGCTGAGGGCTAATGTTGCAGTGAATTAACCCAGAATCTATTTTTTACTCATTTGTTTATTTTTTATTTTATTGGTTCTTTTTAGTTATATCTCACATTAGAATTCATTTTGATATAATAGCATGGAATATATCTTCTACTAAGTACTCCATTTTTATGGATGTACATGATGGTGGCACTCATTAATAGTGTATTCATATAAGTACATAGAAAATTTATTTTGGATTCATTCTGCTGTCTTTGCTTTTCCTATTCATTCTCTAATCTACTGAATGTTTATTCTTTCCCCTTTCCTCTTTATTATGGATTATTTATGAAATAAAACAATTGACCTTTGATTTTTTTGAAAGTAGTTTATTTCGCTTAGCATGGTATTCTCCAGTTTCATCCATTTACTGGTAAATGCCATAATTTTATTCTTCTGTATGGTTGAGTAATACTCTGAGTAATGCTCTATTGTGCATATATACTACTTTTCTTTATCTGTTCATCTGTTGAAGGGCACTGAGGTTGGTTCCCTAGCTTGGCTATTGGGAATTGTGCTGCTGTAAACATTGATGTGGCTGTGTCCCTGTAGTATGCAGATATTAGTTAAGTCTTTATATAATGAGGAGTTGAGTCATGTGGTGATTTGAGTCATATGGGATAGTTGAGTCATATGGTGGTTCCATTCCCTAATTTTTTGAGGAGTATCTGTACTGCTTTCCAGATTGTTTGCACTAATTCACAGTTCCACCAATAATATGAGTCCCACATCTTCGCCACAATATTTTGCCTACACCCTCACCAACATTTATTAATTTATATTATTATTAATTTATATTCTCTGTCTTTTTTTCTTTTTTAACTTTTTCTTAGTTATAGATGGACATACATTTTATTTATTTATTTTTATGTGGTGCTGAAGATTGACCCCAGTGTCTTACATGTCAAGAAATCTACCACTGAACCACAACCCCGGCTCTATTTGTATTCTTTGTAATTTCCATTCTGACTGGAGTGAGATGAAATCTCAGTGTAGTTTTGATTTGCATTTCCCTAATTGTCAGAAAGTGAACATTTTTTTCATATTTTTTAACCATTCAGATTTCTTCTTAGAAGTGTCTTTACAGTTTCTTCACCCATTTATTGATTTTTTTTGTGTTAAGTTTTTTGAACTATTCATATACAGTAGAAATAAGTGCTCTATTCATAGTGCAGGTGACAAAGATTTTCTCCCATTCTGCAGGCTTTCTTCACATTCTCAGTTGTTTTCTTTGCTGAAAAGAAGCCTTTTAGTTTGGTGTTATCCCATTTATTGAATATTGATTTTACTTTTTGCATTTCAGGAGTCTTATTAAGGAAGTCAAATTTCAGAGCCCATATGTTGAAGTATTGGGCCTACATTTCCTTGTAGCAGGTGCAGGGTTTCTAATCTAATTCCTAGGTCTTTGATTCACTTTGAGTTTTGTGCAGGATGGGAGATAGGAGTTAAACTTCATTCTACTAAATATGGATTTCCCCTGCCCTATTTGTATTCTCAATAATTGTCATTCCAGTTTTCCCATCACCATTTGTTGAAGAGGATATTTCTCCAATGTATGTTTTGGCACCTTTGTCTAGTATGAGGTAACTGAATTTTGACGGTTTGTCTCTGTGTCTTCTATTCTGTCCCCATTGGTGGTCTTGTCTGTTTGGTGCCAATACCATGCTGTTTTTGTTACTATAGCTCTGTAGTATAATTTAAGGTCTGGGATTGCGATGCCTCCTGCTTTTTTTTTTCTTGCTAAGGATTGCTTTGGCTGTTCTGGGCCTCTTATTTTCCAGATGAATCCATGACTGAATTTTTTAATTCTATGAAGAATGTCATTGAAATTTTGATAGGAATTGCATTGAATCTGTATAGTGTTTGGGGTAGTAGAATAGACAATTCTGCTTGTTCCAGGAATGGTGGTGTGAGCCTGTAATCCCAGTGGATCAGGAGGCTGAGGTAAGAGGATTATAGCCTCAGCAATTTAGTGTGGCCCTAAGCAACTTAGTGAGACCCTGTTTCAAAATTAAAAACATATAAAAGGGCTAAGGATGTGGCTCAGTGATTAAGCACCCTTGGGTTCAATCCTGAGTAATGAGAAGCAAAAACTGATATCCCTGTTTTTTTAGGAGATACATATGAGTGATATTTTTTCCTATCTTATCACCTTTAGTCTTTGCATGTCTTTGCTTATGAGCTGAGTCTCTTGGAGACAGCATATTGTTGGGTCTTGTTTTTTAATCCAGTTTGCCAGCCTATGTCTTTTGATTAACAAGTTTAGTCATTAACATACAGTGTTATTATTTACTGTCATTTTGATTTATTTCTAATTTTTAAGTTGAATTAGATTTCACTTTGCTTGACTGTTATTCTAATTTGGTTTCTCCCTCTGCTGTTTTGTATTTTAATTTTTTCTTTATGAAATATTCTATTGTTTTGTAGTGTGGGCTTTCTACTTGTTAATTCTTTTAACTTTTGTTTATTGTGGAAGGATTTTATTTCATCTTCAATTCTATAGCTTAATTTTGCAGGATATCTACTTGTTGGTATCAATTTTCTTTCAGTGTTTGGTGTATATTATTCTATCATTCTAATACATTCCAGCTTTTAGAGTCTTGCTTGAAAAACTAGCTGAGATATGGATTGGTTTACTTCTAAGTTTGACCTCTGAGTTTTTTTTCTAGAAACTTTCAAAATCCTATCCTTATTTTGTTAGGTCTTTTCATAATGATGTGCCTTTATTTGGGTCTGTTGTAATTTTTATACTTGGAGTCCTGTATGCCTGCATTTCATTTATCAGGTTTTGGAAAATTTTCTGATATCCTGTCAATGAAAAGATTGTGCATTCCTTTAGTGTATACTTCAGAGGCTTTTCTATCCCTATGAATCTTATATTTGTCCTTTTCATATTATCCCATATTTCTTGAAAATTTTGTTCTAGTCTCTTAACATCTTTTCTCCATAATCTACTTTATTTTCAACATTATATACTTTGCCTTTATTGCCTAAAACTCTTTCAAGTGATATAGTCTATTGGTGATGGTTTCAATTGAATCTTTAATTTGGTTTAACAATTCCTTTATTTCAGATTGATTCTTCTTCAGGATCTCTATCTCTTATTGAAGTGATCTTTCACCTCATGTATTTTTCTCTTTGATATTACTCCTAATATCACCTTTACTTTGTAGATCAGTTTAACTGTGAACTTTCAAAATTCCCTGTCTTGACATTTCCTCCACTGTGGTGTTCCTGGAGTCTGTGTTGAGGCATCATGGAGTTTTGGGGGATGGTTTGTTCTCTTTATTGCTTGTGTCTACCCATCTATCTGAATGGATCTGAAGCAACAGGTGTGTGTGTTGTTTTTTTTAAGTTGTAGATGGGCACAATATCTTTATTTTTATTTGGTACTGAGGATTGAACCCAGTACCTCACACATGTGAGGCAAGTGCTCTACCACTGAGCCACAACTCCAATCGCACAGCAGAGTTTTTATCCTATGAATTTATAGTGTTTATAGGTATCTTGATGAAAAATTAAGGAGTCATTTCCATTGCAGTGGGCAAAAATGTCAATGATAATATATGCTCACTGTCTGTACTCAACTTTCTTTCCATTAACATTTTTTCTTGAGATATGCACAGGACAAAAGAGTAGGGCCGTCCATTGTCAACTCCTTTCTTTTATTGTGTTGCTCACCAAGATTCTAGTTGGAGTTCAAAAACATCTGCTTTTCTTCTCAGTAGTAAGATGAAGTTTGGCATGGGAAACACTGTCAACTACTGTCCAGGGTGAAGCTGCAACTGGATTATGTGAGATGAGTTTGTGTAGATGGAGGTCTTGTATTTAGTGAGGTCCCACATACTTTATTGCACAGCTAGTAATCTGAAGATATTAAATCAGTGTACCTTTAGAGCTCATCAGATGCCTAACTATCCTGGGAGCATGTACCCCAGGAGTCTTCCCAGGCATCCACTAGTAACACAGGGGAGCCAGTCCCCTGTTGCTTCTATTGCTTGCAAGTACCCCTCTTCATGGCTTCTCGGCATCTTTTCCCAGGGGCAATCACATCTGCCAATTCAGTTTCCACTCCCACCACAGCTGGTCTTGTATCATTCCTAGCTTCTTGGGGTTGGTCTACCAGTGCAGATGCACCCATCCATTCAAATTTCCAGTCTACTGCAATTGGTCCTGTGAGATACTGAACTGAAAGGGGGAAAGGAGTCAGATTCTCCCTGGCTTCTCCAACTGTTATTCCCCCCAGAGCAATATACTCTCCATGACAAAATTTATCTGGATTTTGCCAGACTCATACTAGGTCTTGTGGATGATATCTGCCTGTCCTCTGTATGGGAGCTGTGACTGTTTTCTTGGATCTGAGTTTTTGATTTCTGTGTTTTCTGGCCCTATGGTTGGCTCCAAATGGCTCCTGCCTTGGGTCTACCTGACTAATTGTTCATCACAGGGAATCGTTTATGTACCAATTTATTGTGTCCAACAGCCTCTGGATCAGCCTAGGGCAGGATGCCCCTCTGATCTGAAAGTTGTATTTCTCATTTTTTTCCATTCAGTTTTCCACAGTTCCACTGTACCTGACAGCAGCCCAGTACTACTTTTGTCCCATTTTATTGTTTAATATACCCCCAAATTTTAAGTCTCTAAGGTACTCTGGATGTCTAGTATTGAGTGTTAGTGAAATCTCTCTTTTACACACCTCACAGGGAAGCAGTATTCCTGATGGTTGGATGTTTGGTTGCTGAGCTATAAGAAAAGCTATTTCTTCTTGTTCTAACTCAATATTTAAAGAGAGATAGATATCTGGAGTTAGAGATATCATGCAAGTATTAACTGGATAAAATAAAACAGGATACCTGTAGAAGAAAGGAGATGACTTTCTTGCATTGGTAGAACCTCAAATGTGTATTGATGCAAGAATATGAAGGCCTTGGAAGCCTCAAATGTAGGGGGAATGCATACTCTCTTATAGCTCCTTCCTCCCTCCTTTCTCCCTCCCTCCCTCCCTTCCTTCCTTCCTATTCCCTATAGTGAGAAATTAGGGGAACAATATAGCAGCCTTAGCAAAAGAGATAATATACTTCCTATCAAGGCTTTCCCTGCTTTTTTTCTTTTCAAACAAAGCCGTTGTTGGTTAGGAGAGCTGCTGCAATTATCAGGTCACTTGTAAAACCCCTTTGCAGCTGGGAAATGAGAACAGGAAAAACGAGCAAACACTCAGTCTTTGAGGAAGGGGCAGGACTATATACCAAGATCAGACTATGTCAGAGAGGAGAGAATGACCACTGAGAAGGCCAGAATACATGAGGCTCAGGGTCATAATGCTGACCTAAGATAATATGAATCAGAAGATCAAAGAAAAACCTCCCCTGTGGCTTATTCCTTTGTTGCCAACATAACAACTGTTTAGTAATAAGCACATTGCACAAGAGACCTTTTCTGAGTACAAATGGAAAACTTAAGACTGAGTGTGGAGCTTTTATGAGGACAACAAAAGATATTTGACAGCTATCCACCCCAAAGAACAAGTGTCATTAAATAATTTGAAGCCTGTGCTATACCTAGCTCACCTTTTTAATACATCAATTCAAATCTTGTGCTAAAGTCATATCAGAAGGAAATCTGTATCAATTTCCAAGCAATAAAGAATACCTTTTATCATATACCTCATGATTATAATATACAAGAACTTCAACCAAAAGTTTCAAAGCACAGTAATCAAGAGACAATTAGAACTTGAAACAAACAGAATTCAATCAACTGAAGAACTGTTTCATAATGATTCCTAAATAAAATAAGTTCAATAAAGGGCTCTAATGTAAAAGCTGGCAACATAAAAAATGGAATGGTTAATTTCAGCAGGGAGGTGAATACTGTCTCTGAACCAAAGGGAAGTCCTTGAAATGGAAAACATAGTAAAGAAAATGGTAAATGCTAGCAATACAAAGATTGTGGGAAGCCTTTCTTTGATCCTTGATTTCTTAGTGTTGAAGAGTCATAGTTTAGAAATACCTTTTGAATGTGAGGAATGTGGGAAATTCTTTAGGTATTTTTCTGTATCTTTGTCCACAGAGAGGAACACATACTGGGTTAGACCTTATATATGTAATAAACGTGAGCAGACCATCACTTGTCCAAATGAATTCATGATATTCCCTTACAAACTCTGTTCTGCCTGCTCTATCTCAATGAATGTGCCAAACTGTACCTAGTTATGTAAGCTGGAAATTTAGGAATTATTATTGACATCTATTCATAACCCCTCATACCTGGTTAGACACCAGATTTATTTCTTAAATATCTAAACATCTTTCTTTCACTTTCCTTTCTTTTTTACCATTATTGCATTAAAACTCCTTTAATTCTTTTCGTAGGTGGGATTTGTTTTTTATCATATTATATATAGAAAGCTCAGTGAGTTTTAATTTACTTTGGAGATATATTTTGGAAGACTATTTAAAATAGAAAGCATATGTCTTTGGAGGAGGAATGAGGATTGGGGATAAAGAATTTAAAGAGAGGATATCTCAAAGAGTTGGCAATCATCTTCCAGTGAACTGAGAGGCTTCCCCAACAGACAATATTAGCCCTTTCATTATGAATGCTTTATTATTTTGAACAATAGCTAAGACCCAAAATATAGTGGCTTTAAAAAGGAAGGAAGCATATTAACCTTACCTAACAGTCCTGAGTGCTGATTAAGCTACTCAAGATATCCTTTGTCTCTTCTCTGTTATTCCTCTACTATTTCCTGCAGTTATGCTTCCTTGTCTAGAATATGGGTGTAACTGGTCCTCAACTATGTCAATATAGAAAGTGAAAGTAAACATATGCAGCAGATTAACTATGATTTTTGAGTCTAATAATAAAATATTGGGGCTTGTGTTTTTAGTATTTTTTGCTTCATTTTTATAAGAACATTTTAATTGTCTTACAAAAGTATTGGTCTGTGACTGGAAATTTTTAAAAAATTATCGTTCACCAAAGACCTTCCTAGTTTCCTATCCCTCCTCCTCTTCCTATGATTGTAAAGAATTTAAGAGTGTAAAAGCCATTTGTAGCCTATAGGCCAAAGAAAAAGAGATCATTGACCTGATTTAGCTGTTACTATTGACTGCTATTCTAGTCCATGGAAAAGAAACCTAATGGAAGGATTCAAGGATTTTGTTCGTTTGTTTTGAGTTTTTATTGTTTCTTTAGACTCATATATGCAGGGCTACTTGTAGTCACAAAGGACCTGTAAAATATAGTCTGTAGCTAGGTTGCCATATGCCCAGCATGAAGGAGAAAATAGATTTGGAGCAAGAGTATTGTGAAATACTTAAGGTTCACAAAATACAGATGCTTATATTTAGGCATCCACTGTCAATCAAGTTAGTTCTTAAATGGACAATGCTAGCCAGGATGTTCTAGGGTGAATAACAGCAGGAATATATTTTTATGCTGATGGAGTGTGATATTTATCTGTCTTCTAAAAAAATCAGTTATTGGGGTTGGGGTTGTGGCTCAGTGGTAGAGCACTTGCCCAACATATGTGAAGCACTGGGTTTGATTATCAGCACAGCATATAAATAAATGAATAAAATAAAGGTGCATCAACACCTTAAAAAATATTTAAAAAATAAAAACATCAGTCATTGCATAAAACCCGATGGAGACATTGAAAGTTGTTTTACAAAACAGTATTAAAACATATATTTTATTCAAGTTATAAAATATATATCAAATATGTTAAAATGTTTGTACAAATCTCTCAGAATACTGGCAATAGTAGAATTATGTTTGCCTTTTTATTTTTCATACAAATATTTGAAAATTTCTACAATGTTTCATATTTTATCACTATATATTTTTTCATAATGTTGTTAATAACTTTTAATTAGTCAATTTTCTTTCATTACCATAAACAGCTATATAAAGATTTATGCATGGATATTTTTACTATAGAGTTATTTAGAACAGCTAAATGTTTTAAGTAAAGGAAATATCCACTGATAGAAGATGGTTAATAATTATAGAATGTTAATCAATTACTATGTTAGGTAGCCATTTAAAATTTCATTAAATTTTTGTAAATAATAAAAGAAATGATTCTATGTATAATATGAGGAAATAACGGAACACAAAAATTGTTTATATATATATATATATATATATAATATATATGAATAATACATGATTTATGTTTTATAAGAAAATAACAAAAGGGAAGTATTTTCCACCTTATAATTATATGATGAATTGTTTTTCCTGTCTCTTCTTCTTTTCAGTGTAGTTTTTCTCTTAATAATTTAGCTTAATTTGATGCAATTCTTAATAAAGTTCCACTGACATTCTTCATAGAAATAGGAAAAGCAATAGTGAAATTCATTTGAAAAAATAAGAAGCCCAGAATAGCCAAAGCAACCCTTAGTGAGAATAGTAAAGCAGGAGGCTTCACAGTACCAGACCTTAAATTACACCAGAGAGCTATAGTAACAAAAAAGGCATGATATTATCACCAAAACAGACATGAAGACCAGTGGTACAGAATAGAAGACACAGAGACAAATGCACATAAATACAGTTATCTTATGCTAGACAAAGACAACATAAACATACATGGGAGAAAAGATGGCGTGTTCAACAAATGGTGCTGGCAAAACTGGAAATCCTTATACAGCAAAATTAAATTAAACCCCTCAATTCAGAGAGGATCAAGGATCCAGGCATTAGACCCTGCACATACTAGAAGAAAAAGTAGCCCTAAATCTATATTATGTCTACTCAAGAACTGAATTTCTCAACCAGACTCTTAAAGCACAAAAACTAAAATAAAAAATCAACAAATAGGGTGTTATCAAACTACACCGCTTCTTCACAGCAAAGGAAACAATCAAGAACGTGAAGAGAGAGCCTAAAAAAACGGGACAAAATCTTTGCCATCTGCTCCTTATAGCATTGATCTCCAGGATATATAAAGAACTCAAAACGTCACTAAAAAAACAAATAACCCAATCAATAAATGGGCAATGGAACTATCGGGCACTTCACAGAAGAAGAAATATGATCAGTTAACAAATATATGAAAAAATGTTCAACACCTCTAGCAATTAGAGAAATGCAAATTAAAACTACAATGAGAATTCTATCTCAACTTCAGTCAGAATGGCAATTATGAAGAATACAAGTAACAATAAATGTTGGCAAGGATGTAGGTTAAAAGGTACATTCATTTGTTGTTGGTGTGACTGCAAATTGGTGCAACCACTCTGTAAAGCAGTAAGGAGATTTCTCAGAAAAATTAGAATGGAACCACCATTTGACCCAGTCATCTCACTCCTCAGCATATACTGAAAGGACTTAAAATCAGCATGCTACAGTGACATGGCCACATTAATGTTTATAGCAGCTCAACTTATAATAGCTAAACTCTGGAACCAACCTACGTGGGCAACCTTCAACATAATGAATGGATAAAAAAACTGGTACATAGATAGAATGGAATTTTCTTCGACCATTCAGAAGAATGAAATTATGGCATTTGCTGGTAAATGGATGAAACTGGAGAATATCATGCTAACTGAAATAATCCAAAACCAAAAGCCAAATGTTATCCAAATGATATACAGTGGTAATTCACAATAACTGGAGGGTGAGGGGAAATAGAAATTCACTAAATTAGAGAAAGGGGAATGAGAGGAATTGTGGGGGTATAGGAATAGGGAAAATGGTACAATGAATTGAACATAACTTTCCTATATTCATGTATGAATTCATGATCAGTGTAACTTCACATTATGTACAACCAGAAGAATGGAAAGTTATAGTCCATGTATGTATGTCAAAATATACTGTTATGTATATCTAAAAAGAACAAATTTTTAAAGTAATAATTTATCATGTACATAGATATTTTTTTTTTATTATTTAGACATGAAGTATCCTCAACAAGCTCATCTATGAGACCATGCAAGAATTTTTAGAGGTGAAATGATTATGAGAGCCTTTATATAAATAATTAATTAATACACTGATATTGATTAACCTGGCTGTAACATTAGGTAGGAGCAAAGTGCCTGGAGGAGGAAGAAACTGGGAGTGTGACTTTGGGTTATATACTTTGTCCCTGGTGAGTGTGCACATGCACACATACATACACACATACACACACACACACACACACACACACTCACTCTTCCTCTTATCTTTTAGAGCCCTAAAGTAGCTTTCTTTAAATTTTGTTTTTGTGTTTTACCCAGAATTTTTAATTATATTCAGTGGAAGAGAGAGACTATAGCTGTGCTTCACTGAATATGGAGCTACAATTCCTATTAGTAATGAACGATGTGCTATTTTACTGTAACTTTTATTTATTTTTTGTAGTTTAGGGTCATTCTTATTCAAAAACCAACTTAATTTCTCACATGTATAGAGTGCTGTTTATTGAAATAAATAAAATTAATATCGTGTTTATTGGGTATGGGAATAATATATTAGAAACACAAATATTTTTCCCACCATAGAGATAATTTCACACTCTATTCTATTTAAAATATCCTAGACAGAAGAAAGCAGTTGTCTCAGCCTTTGATTCAGCTGTGATTTCCTCCTGCCCACTTCAATCTAGTCTTCATATAGCAGCCAGAATGGCTTTTTCTAAACATAAATTAATTATTTCATCATTTTAATATTTTCTGGTGGCTTTTCATTTTACTTAGAAAGCCCAGTCTTCCTCCCTTATAAAACCTTGAATCTGTAACTATGCCCTGTCTGGCAGCCCTCATCTACTCCTGTACCTCCATCCTTCAGACACCATGACTTTATTTTCTAAATGCCAGGCTCTATTGTGAAACTTTTGCATATTATGTCCTTTACCCTACACATTCAAATGACTTGTTTTCTTACCACTAGAATCGAAAATCAGATATTACTATTTGTGAATACCCTTTCTTAGATACTGAATGTCACATTATTATGCTATATTTTTATAACAAATAATTATCTGACTCTATCCTATTGTTTAGGAATTTATTTTCTCATGATTTTTTCAACCTGTCCTTTCTCTTCATTCTGTTTTCTTCACTGTGGTACTTCCAATTCCTAGAACTGGCACTGTTTGCCAGGCATAGAGTGGAGAGTAAATATTCATTGAACAAAGGAATGGAATTTTAACAGTGGACCCTCCACCTTCTGAATATAGCCCTCATTCCTCTAAGAAGTATTTAAAAAAATTTTTTTTCTCTCTTTTCTCCTCTCCCTTCCCTTAAAAGTTAGGGAGACTGTATTATCTTTTCTTCCTCTAGTTAATTGCCCTTGAACACACCCTCTACAGGAAGGAGATGCCTGCTGAGGATCTGGGAAGTGAACATTTCCCAAATTAACAAGTGAATCCTAAACATGCCATCAGGGCTCCCAGAGCATACTTGGAATGTAACCCTTGAAGAGTTCCTTTAAAACCTCCTGTCCGTCCTGATGTAGAGTCACAGGCTTTGGGACAGGAGTCCCTATGTTTCTCCTTTGCTAGCAAAGCAATAAACTTTCCTAGTCCTTTTTCTCAAAAAATCACATCCTCATTGAGGATAAGGACCAAGAGTATTCTGTTGCAAATTGTGATTGAAATATTAGGGTTTTAAAAGTGGCTAATTCCCATACTGCACATAGTATGATAATCATTATTAATATCCATAGCTGTTTTGTCATCAATACTTACTTAGTCTCTCTCAGTCTACTCCTGTCAATTATTTCACCCTGAAGTTCAAGTGGTCATTTAAAAACTGCAAATCTTTGGTAGTACTTTTGCTTAAAACCCCTCTGTCACAGACATCTTGTTCATCCTGAAATAAAGGCCAAGATTTTTAATAGACATTCACAGAATTTTGGCCCATACTGATCACTAGTGGAATTCTCTTTATGCTTTTTGTGGCAAGTGACCCCTTCTTCAAACTTGGATGTCAGGGATAAGTTTTGAGCTTTTGCTTATTGTAACACCAGCACTAGAATATTGTAAAGAATTCCAGAAAAGTTGTTACATGTTCCAGGTACATGACTAAAAGCTGGAAATAAAAAAAATGTATGTTAATTATGGCCCATATACAATTTGTTTACATAAAGAATAATTTCCTGGTTTGGAGAAAGAGCTCAATAAATGATAACTACTTTGATATTTTTATACTCCACAAAGAATGTTTAGTTTTGTGCAGCTTGCCCATTTCCTAGCAGGTTTAACAGTGTAGCCATTATTTCTTACGTTTTCTATTTAGGTTTAAAGATCATCTCTTAATAATTATGAATTATCATAAAATGGAAAATACCAGCCAGTTTATGAAATTAAAATTCTTTCTTTGAAAACCATACCTTAATACAATAGTTTTTAAATGTGATTGCAAATATAATTTGCAAAATAAAACATTTCTGTATGAATCAAAATACTTCTGAAGTGTTCTTAAAGGAATTGATTTTTTTTTAATTCTTATTTTGTATTTAAGGATTTTTGATTATTTTAATGTGATTTTTATTAGTAAACTTTTTTTAAGACTAAAGATATGTTTAAAAATACTTACTTTTTGTTGTTTATCTAAGCTTTAGAATTTTATTATTGAATTGCTTGTGAAAGGGTAAAGTTTCTAAGCTGGAAAGCTTAAATGTAAAAGATTAGGTATTAAGTTCCTCTGTTACACCCAGATTCCTGAGATAATTAAAACTACGCCCTACTGGCCATTTAGCCTAGGGCCCTGTGCAGTTCCTCACAGGGTCCGAACCAATCAGTTTGAATGTGTAACCCGCTTAGGAATGATCAATCACCCCCGCCCAACCTGTTCCCACCAATGAATGTGCCAATCACGTCTCAGAGTTGTTGTTCAATTTCCCCGCACCTCATGATGATTCGTTCTGATGTATGCAAAGCCCACCGCCCTCTCCAAAAAGTGTACTTAAGCTCTGCTTGACCTTTGCTCTAGGCTCTGAGCCACTCTCCCTTCTTGAGTGGGCACAGAGTCCCAGCGCTTGAATGGATCCCCAATAAATCCCCTTTTGCCAATTGCATGGAGTAAGTCTCTTGTGTGGTCTCTCCCTGCGACGCTCCGATGGACACCCCTTACACTTGTTATCCCTTTAAGTAAATCTTTGGAGACCATCCTGGGCAACACAAGAAAACACCCTGTTCAAAACAAAGAAGCCAACAAAACACCCAAAAGAAGTTATTTACTGTGCTCCCATTTAAAAGACATAGATTGGATTAATTACCATGGTTCATGAATGGTAATTTATAACCTACAAATAGTTCCCAGTTGAATTTTCAAGCACCACATAAGAGAGATACCTAATATTAACTGTAAGGTAAGTACTTCAATTAATCAATGCCTTTACATTTTCTGAAGTAAAATGATGTGCTGCTGAGCATGGATAAAACCCTGTGTTCTACCCCAGTACTGCATAAAAAATAAATTCTAACCCTGCTGTTAAATTACCTGTTCAGTAACTTAAAAGATGAATGCTCTTTGTGGAGTATAAAAATATCAAAGTAGTTATCATTCATTGTGCACTTTCTCCAAATTAAGAAATTATTAGTTATATAGACAAACTGAATATGGGTCATAATTCTGTGAGCTAATTGTGATCCAACAATTTCACCTCTTTATGTAATAAATGTGGATGATATGACTCAGATTACTTTTGTATTGGGATTCTGTTTTCTTGATTGATGGTTGGTCTTTGGTATTTTTTGAGACATTAGGCTGCTTTAATTCCATCAAGGACCTAGAAGAGTGCCAGTCGTAACAAAAATACACATTTCAGTTGTATGCCATTACATGTTAAATTAAATAGTATAGTTCTACTTGTGTCTTTGAATTTAGTTCTTGTTTTTATTTAGTTACAGAATCATTAATAAATTCTTAGTTTGGTTTATTCTGTTATACTGATGTGTGTATAATGTTGTCAATCTCTTTCATTTTTATTAAAAAATACCTGAGGTCAGATGCTTTACAAAGAAAAAAGGCTCAGTTTAGTTCAGTTTTGGAAAATGAAAAACTAAGACTGAGTGTCTACATTGACACTCAGGCCTGTAGTGACAGCATAAATGTAATGCAAGTATGAAAGGGAGACATCCTGTGCAACAGGAAGCCAGGGAATGGAAAGTTTGTGGTCTTGCACTTTTATAGCAAGCAACTCCTCTCATGAGAACTAACTTGGATCCCACAAGAGACCCTAGTCTGTTAATCCCTTCTGAGGCCTAACAATCTCCCACTATGTTCCACCTCTTAAGGATCCTATCACCTCTTAACATTGCCCCATTGATGACTTGGTTGCCAACACCTGGAACTTTAGGAAGGACAAGCAATTTCCAAATAATAATAAATCTTGTCACATGTGTTAGTTTAAGTTCATTACTAGATTAACTTTATATACATTTTATAAATCCCAAGAAACATTTACATATATTAAAGTTATGAATTTGATAGCTTTATTTTTCAAGCCTATGATTTTGTTTAAATTTATTGCCTCTCCCTTTTTCTTTATATCACATTTAAAGTTTAGTGTGATCAATGTCAGGAAGGATGCAGAAATCTATGTACTGCATTTGTATAATTTATAATATATTTTGGTCAATTAAAATGTTTATTAGAAATAATGCTTTTTAATTAGTAAGAGAAAAGTTGCATTTTTTACTTTTTAAGTTATTGTTAGTATATTCTCTTTATAGAGAATAATCTTTTATTCTGTTGGAATTAACATTATACATATACCAATTAAATTGTTAAAAATGATAGCTAAATTTTACTCAGGATTTACATTTTGCATGTAAGACACTAAGCACTTCATATATACTTTAAACTTATAACTATACGATATGTTAAAGAGTTATTGTCTACATTTTATAGATGAGAAAATTTGAGATATTGAGTATTTAAGTAATAGAATAAGTAGCATATATCAAACTCCGTTTTGCCTTATCTGAATAGTGATGCTTATCTGAATAGTGATGCTATTTTCATGACTCCCTTTTATAATTTCATTAAATGAATGTGACAGGTTAGTTTCAACAATTAAGTAAAACTTTCTCCTGGGGGGGGGAATTAGTTTAACCAAAGATCAGCAGCAAAATATTTATTCTTAAAAAGCTGTGAGAAATAAAAAGTTAATTTGTTTTCCGAGTATAGTATTTACCCTTAATTGCATCCAATTGTAGCCATTTTAATTACAGCCCTTCCCTTTGCCCACCCCAGTTTTTAAATTGGCTAATTACATAGATGGTAACTTTGATCTCCGCCATTCAGGGCAAGGGGAGCTCTGTGTTAATGGATAAAAACAGACACACTGCTCAGGTGTTCTTACTAGCCAGATTAGGTAGCATGCCCTTCTGGCAGAAGGAAAGTTTGCCTTGCCCACTCATTTCTGAGCTTTGTTTGATTTCTTGTTGCATCTTGGTATTTCTAACAAAGCTAAAACCAATTTGTGTTTATATAGACCCCTGTCCCCATAGCCCTTTATATGGCTGTCCATCAGTTTAGTCATCTGTCTCCAGATAAATTTTTGAATTAATTATATTTAGGAATTTCCCACTTTTCTTCTATTAATGATTCCTAGCTTCATTTCCTATGGTTCAGTGAAGGTAATTAGTAGTATTTCGGTCCTTTAAAATATATCAACATTTATTTTAAGCCTGATATGTGGTCTGTTGTGGAGAATCTTCCATGTTTCGTGTAGACATTTGTGTTTTCTACTGTATAGAGTGTTCTGCATATGTGTCTTAGGTCTGATTTGGTTTATAAAGTTTTTCAGTTCTTTTACCTCCTTATTGTTCTGCCTGTATGTCTTAATCATCATTGAAAATTGAATTTTAAAGTCTCCAATTTGTCTTTTGAATTCTATCAGTATTTGCTTCTTGTCTCTAGTTGTTTGGTGAGTATATTTATAATTACTGTATCTTCTTGATGAACCAGCACTTTTGTCAACATTGAATTCTTTTCTTTGTCTCTTAATACAGGTCTTGACTTAGCTTCCATGTTGACCAATATTAGCTGAGTCATCTCATCTTTTTTGGCTTTTGGCTATTTTTGCATGGAATATGTGGGCTCCCTTTGTTTATTTGTGTCTTTGAATCTTAAGTGAGTCTTTCTTAGACCACATGTATGAGTTTTTTGTTAAATCCAGTCTTCCCATGGTTGCCTTTTGATTGAAAAGTTTAATTCTCATAAATTTCATTACTGATAAGACAGAATTCTTCATGCTATTTTACTATTTTATTTCCTGTAGGTTTTATTGCTTTTTTCTCCTTTTGTTTCCTCCAGTACTACTTTTTTTTGTGTGTGTGCTTTTATGTTTTATAGTGATGATTTTGGTTTCCTATTGTGTAATTATTTTAGGCAAAATTTTTTTATTATCATACAGATTCCTTTAACATCATATATTTATACCAATGCAGTTCAGATTGATACCAGCTTAATTTTGTAGTGTACAAAATATTTTCTTTTGTACAGCTCTGTTCTCATACTCTTATTTCCATTTTTCACAAATTGCATTTATTTATACATTGTTGACCAGTGACAGATTTAGAATTCCTCTTTTATGCATTTGTCTTTGAAATTTCATTTGAAATAAGAGAATTTATAAGCCTTAAAAATACAATAACATTCCTTTTTTGTTTACTCTCTTTTCTAGAAATTTTTCTTTCCAAAGCTGTTAGTTATGTCTGTTGTCTTTGTAACCTGAAGAATAGCTCTTGAAAGACACCTTTAAATTTTCTTCTTAGGTGTATCTAGTATTGTTGAACTCTGCTTTTGTTTCTAGGAATATCTTAATTTTCCCCTCATTTTTGAAGAACTGTATGACAGAATAAAAAATCCTTCATTGACAGAATAAAAAAATCCTTCCTTGACAGGCTTTTACTTCATCTTACTGTCTTTTATCCTGCAGCCTTTCTGCTGAGAAATTAGTTGTTAATCTTGTCAAGGATACTTTGTACTGAGTGGTCACTGCTCTTTTGTTTTTTTCACAATTCTTTGCTTTTAATGAATCTTGATGAGTCTATTCTACTTGGAGTTCATCAAATTTAGGAAGTTGTTAGCCATTTTCATTTCAACTATTATTTTGGGGAAGGATACCAGGGATTGAACTCCAGGGCACTCAACTCCTGAGTCACATCCTCAGCCTATTTTATATTTTATTTAGAGAGTGTCTCACTGAGCTGCTTAGTGCCTGACTTTTTCTTAGGCTGGCTTGGAACTCATAATCTTCCTGAGCTGCTGGGACTACAGGTATGTGATGCGCACAACATTTCAAATATTCTTTTACCCCTTTCTCTCTACCATTTCTGGGACTCATATCATTTATCGGTTGGTCTGTTTGTTATTACTCAAGTTTCATAGTCTCTGATCAGTTTTTGTCTTGATTTTTTTTCCTGTTCCTCATACATAATAAGTTGTTCTATGTTCAAACCTGCCAACAATGTGATCTGTCTCCTAACCCCTGTTTTTGACACCTCTTGTGAATGTTCATTTCAGTTATTTTTCAACTCCAGAATTTGTTTTCCTTTATAATTTCTGCTTCTTTATCTATGTTGTTATTTTATTCATATTGTTTTTCTTGTTTCTGTTCATTTCCTGTGTTTTTAAAGAATATTTATTTTGTACATATAGGTGGACACAATGTCTTTATTTTATATTTATGTGATGCTGAGGATCAACCCCAGAGCCCCACGCATGCTAGGCAAGTGCTGTACCTCTGAGCCACAACCCCAGCCCTGTGTTTTCTTTTTGAACATCTTGAGATAGTTGTGTTCAAATTGTTGTCTTGTAAATTCCATTTCTAGAGTTCCTTGGGGATGATTTCAGTCAGGTTGTTTTGTTTCTCTGAATTGTTCATAGTCTTTTTTTCTTTGTATACCTTGTGGGGTTTTATTGAAAAGTTGATATTTGAATATTATAATTTGGTAACTTAGAAATCAAATTTTTTCCCCCAGGTTTTGCTATTTTTGATATTTTAGAAGACTAATTGTTTAGTGAATTTCCCAATCCTTGGGCAAATATTTATTTTGTGTCATATGCAGTCACTGAAGTCTTTGTTTCCTAGCTTATATTCACATAAGGTTTTGAAAGAGATATCCTTAATGTCAGGGGTTATACAAAGTAACAAAGCCAAACCCTAAATCTCTTCCTATCTTTGCAAATCAGCCCTTCAACATTTGGTCAAGCTTGCACTGATCCAGAGTTTTGACAAAGTTGGTTTGATTGTTACTTTTTATTTCTGTTGGAAGAATGAGTAATTGGAATACCATAATCTGTAATTTTGATTTTCTTCTTCTTTAATTTTATTTTATTCTGCTTCTTCTGGTTAAGAATTCTATTAAGGATTTGATAGGAATAAAAATGTTTTCTTGGTGTTGGGGTTGTAGCTTGGTGATAGATTACTTTCCTGGCACATGTAAAGCACTGAGTTTGATGATCCGCACCACATCACAATAAATAGCAAAATAAAACAAAGGTATGGTATACATCTTATTAATTAAGACTTATAAACAAATTTTCCTTTACTGTTGAATCTAGTTTGGAGGTAAGTATAATAAACTATTGATTTTATCAGGGACTTAAATAAGTGTAGTAACAATACAACCAAAAGAATGTATGTGCAGTGTTTCCCAAAAATAACAACAGAGGGTGAAAGAGAGTTTGATATGATGTTTTCAGTTGCTATTCTAATTCCTGAACTAAGTTGTCAGGTAGCCATAACAGCAACAAGAATGTACAGGCTGTTTTCCAGCCATACACACACACATAAATTAATCTTACACAAAGACCTTCAAATAATCAGAGAGCACAAATACCTAAATGTGTTTTACAATAATAGATTTTCTTGCACTTGCTTGAAAAGTAATTTAACAATGGAGTAAATTTTTAGAATACAATTTGGTTTTTAAAGGTATTTCAATACCTACTGTAAACTAATGAGTAAAATAATTTGGACATATTTATTTAACTTATGCATTTTAAATATATACATAAATTATATGCAATATATAACATGCATTAGATCTGTTACTATATAACAATGTACAATAATTCTATATCTACAGAAACAACTCAGCATTACTTGTGAACAAAATTTGAAGTTTGAAATTGATATAACATTGATGTTTCACTAATTAGCACACAACTTTGCAAAATGAATGCATAACATTCACACTTATTTTAATAAGTTGGCCAATTTAAAAAAATACTGTTACTTGCATTAAATAAGATACAAAAGGCTAGTATTTTTCAACAGTAATTTGTAGCATATGTATCTAATTTATTAAATCTATAGTGTACAATTGTGACTTAAATTTCAAAAAACTATAATAGAATATGGACTCTTTTAGCTTTAACTGAAGTTATGTTTAGCTAAATCAGTTCTATCTATGCATTGTTGAAGTCATGCTAAATGAAGGTAGGTTTACAATAGATTTCTGTTGTACTTTTTTATGCACAAACATCTGTCTGCTTCATGAAAGAAGAACCAGTGATTTTAAACTAGGTTAAGTTAAGAAGAGGCAGAATAGCACTCTGAATAAGCACACCTACTCAAATGTGCCTTCAATTTACATCTGAAAACACTTAATGAAAGTATCACATCACACTAGGTATGAATTCTGAAAGGCATACATATAAAAAGTCTTAGTCTCTGAATTATTATTCAATCCACAACACAGTTGTATGATATTTAGTAGCAACGGGGTTGGGGAGAGAATGACTTGGTTCAAACCAAGAAGAAAACAAATCTATGGGTTTAGTAAGCACTTGAAATATTTGTGCCTTTTAAATGAGAAATTCAACAATGGTTAGGGGAAAAAAAATGTTCCCTAAGGGCTGACAAAGTGACCTGTCCTATGTGCCTGGGTTTGGATCGTGACACAGATATCATCCAGCAATTAAACTGAGTTGCTCATTTAAAACTGGCAACAGAAAAGTGATTTATTAGAAATAATTAAAAGACTTTCCATATCATAGTTTTTTATATCATAATGAGCCTATTAGTCTTTGCTGTATAAATTTACTGAACCTCCGTGGCAAGTAAACAGAAAGACAATTAAAATTATAGTTACAATGGAGCAAGGGTGATGAGGTTTTCCTCAGTAAATGTTACAGTATATTTTGTAAATTATTCAGATTTTTATAGTCATAATCATATTAATGGTTGACAATTATATTTTTAAGATGTTAATAAAAACCTGTATAAAATGTGGATAGTGAAATATTGTACTTAAAATCATGGACTTTCAAGTTATTCCTTATAGTTTTATATCTTAGTTATGTAATTTATTGTTCTGTAACTTGGGGAGTGAAATATCATTTCTTTAGCTTTCTCATCTATAAAGTGGAACTAATAATTTCAGCACCCTGTCAGGACTCTTTTGAAGATTAAGGTCTATATTATGAAGAGTTTTCAACATATGACTAAACTTTAACCTGTGTCTAATAAATAGCAATTTCCATAATAGTAAAAACAAGTTTATTATTAGATAAAGAAAATAAAACTTAGGGTACCCAGATTCAAGACAATATGAAGTTAAACATTTACTTCTGTACTTCAAAAAAACCACATAAAAATCAAAGTAACAATTACATAATATCAAAAGAAATGGATAATTAAAGGCAAGGAAACTCCAAACAAATCAGACACTCTCAGAAATTTTACTAGGTATTAAAGACAGATTCAAATTATAGGAAGGACTATAGTTACTGAGCACCCAACGAGACAGAGGAAGAAGAGCCTGCCTTAAACTCAGTGCAAGTCTCTCTGGACAGCAGAAGGAAATCCCTGGACCCAGAGGTGAGGGGGCTGCCCACATGGTCTGGTCACCAGTGGGCAGTGATTCAAGATTTTTCTTTTGAATCTACTTCAGGAATCTAATGCAGAGTGTCATGCTTACAAGTAACAAGTTCCTACTTTGATTACCTTTTAAGTGTTGTATTAAGCACATGTGTTGGCCATTTGTGTGTCTTCTTTTGAGAAATTAGACCTATTTAGATCTATTGCTTATTTTTTCAATATTTATTTTTTAGTAGTAGTTGGACACATGCCTTTATTTTATTTATTTATTTCTATGTGGTGCAGAGGATAGAACCCAGGGCCTCTCACATGCTAAGTGAGTAGCTCTACACTGAGCACCAGCCCCAGCCCTCTATTTCCCAATTTTAATTGTGCTCTTTGTTTTGTTTTGCAATAAAGACTTTGGAATTATTTATATATTCAAGATGTTAATCTCATTCTCCAATTCTGCAGCTTATTTCTTCATTCTGCTGACTGCTGTTTTCTTTGACTTGAAGAAGCATTTTAATTATTTTTGGTCTTATTTCCTGTGCTTTTGGAACCCTGTAAAAACAAAACCAAAACCAAGTCTTCTCATTCTAATATCTGACAGCATTTTCCTAAGTTTTCTTCTAGTAGTTTCATAGTTTCAGTTCTTACATTTCAGTCTTCAATTAATTTTGACCCAAGTTTTTTAATTGTTGAAAATAGAAGTCTTGCTTTATTCTTCTCATGTGAATCCTCAATCTTCCCAGCACCATTTATTGGAATGAGTCTCCTTCTCCATCATAGATTCTTAGCACATTGGTTGTCAATCAAGTGCCCCTAGTTTCAAAGCTCTACTTGTAGGCACTCTTTTCTGTTCCATTGTTTCATGTTCCTGTTTCATTCTCCCTTGACCACTACAGCTTTGCAGACTGTTCCAAAGTCAGGAAGTGAAATGACTCTGGACTTGCTCTTTTTACTGAAGATTTATTTGGATAGTCAGAAAATTATGTGTTTCCATAGAAATTTTAATAGTTTTTGATAATTTGTGTAAGGTTGCTATTTTGGTAGGGTATCTCTCTCTCTCTCTCTCTCTCTCTCTCTCTCTCTATATATATATATATATATATATATATATATATATATATATATATATATACCTTAGGTACTGTAGACTTTTGGCAATTTGATAATATTAATTATTATAATCTATCAACATAGGTTGTCTTTCCAAGTGGATGTCTTTGTACCCTCTTCCATTTCTTTCATCAATGCTTTATAGTTTTTATTGTAGAGATCTTCCACATCTTTGACTAAATTTATTCTTAGGTATTTTTTTCTCTCTTTTTTTTCTTTCTGTTTGCAGCTATTTCAAACGGGATGACTTTTAAAATATATCAGATAATTTTCTATTATTATGTAGTAATGCCACTCTTTCTACTATTTTGAATTTTGTATCTTGCAACTTTACATAATCCTTTGTTAATTTTAACAGATTTTCATGGAGGATTTGTGTTTTCCTACCTATAAGATCATGTGATTTGATTTTCTGATGTCTATGACTTTTCTTTTTAATTCCTTATTTTTCAACTCTTTATGTGCTGTTGACAAAAGAAAAAAAATACAATCATAAATAAATAATTGCAAAGCCATGCTAGCAAATGAAACAAGACAAAACAGAACAAAACCACACTTTTATATCCCTAACCCTAACTGCTACTAGGTGAAGCAGTGCCTGCTTCAAATGGGAAATACCTAAGAACAGCACTGATAACAAAAAATTCATCATCCCTGTGTAATTTCTTACCAAGTTTTTTCTTACCAGTTTCCCTCCTGCTTTCATTTTTCACCTTGTTTTCAAAGTTACTTTGATAATCAAATCACTGAACCTTAGTCACTCATCACACTTGTGGGGAGCAGATTCCTCACTGGCTTATCTACTTTCCAGCTCAGCACTGATTTGATTCATGTATTAGATGGTCAGAACCTAAAAGACCCATTCCATTTTACTTTTCAAAGCTACTTTCAATACAACCCTGTAATCCAGTAAGTAGTATTAATATAGTGCTCCTCTAGCAGGTAATAATCATTTACCCCAAGGTTTTCAATCTTATATAGAACAAAAGAGTGCTGATTCAGAATATATGTCTATATATTTTTTTTTATGTTTTCCCCACTGCTACTACTTTAATTTGGGTTCAGAAAAAGAGTTTTATAAGTTTAAGTCCCCATGCTTGCCAAAAATACAGATTCCTTAAATGCATATTGTTGGTATTCTAAAGGTATTTGAGTTTAATTTTTAACACTATACTTTAAAATTATAGAAATGTTCTTTATCAGTTGTAGTGTAATTCAACTTAATAAATTGAAGAGAGTATACATTTGCAACCAAAATATTGACTAGCTACTTATGAAATATTTCATTGCCTTTCCAATGTTACAATAAGTCAAATATTCTTGCCACATTTAAATACCAAATGAAGGAAAAATAACCCTCTCTAAACATACACATATTTTAACTTTCATTTCAGCCTTGCTTTCCAGTCAGGAATAGTGTTTGGTGAAAGACAACTTAAGTATCATAATCCTGACATATACATTTTGAGAAACATGTTATTCCAATCTGGTAAAAAAATTCTCTTCAACTCCTTTAAACCTCTCCTAAGTGCCTGTATTTTAATATGCAATGGTAAAGTAGAGGCAAAATTAGAGAAAAACATACTAATGAGGAAATCAATACACCAGGTAATTATATTTTCTCCTGTTTTTTTTTCACTCCTAAATATTGATAGTTTTGTATTTTACATTTAGTTCTGTAATTCATTTTAAGTTAATTTTTCTATAAGGAATAAGGTCTATATATATTATTTTGTATGGCTGTCCAATCATTCCTACCATTTAATGAAGGGATTAGCTGTTTTCCTGTGAACAATAGTTGTGTTCTTATCAGAGATATATTGATTGCATCTGCATGGGCCCAGCTCTGGGATACTCTGTTCACTTGGCCTGTGTGTCTTATCTCTGATAAATAACATGCTGTTTAACTGCAGTACTTTTGGACTACATACTGAAATTAAGCTTAATGTATCCACTTAATGTGTTCTTCATCATTGTATTGTTTATTTTATTTAGCCTTTTAATGTAAGGTTTAGAGTCAGTTTTCCAACATGTACAAATATGTGTGCTAGGATTTTGTTGAGATTTGTATCGACATTTTAACAATAATGGGTCTCCCATTACCTGCTTTAATTTATTTCATGTGTTTTATAATATTCCACATAGGAATTTCATAAATTTATGTGTATATATGTGTGTGTGTGCATTTTAGACAGCTAAAAAAAGGGTCCATATAAGATCCAATTGGGGACTGGGGAGATAGCTCAGTTGGTGGAGTGCTTGCCTTGCTTGCACAAGGCTGTGGGTTCAATCCCCAGAACCTTTGAAAAAAGAAAAAAAAAGATTCAGTTGTTTAATATAATACCCAGAACTAGAATATCTAATTTCAATAGAAAAAAAAATCATCCAAAGAAACATAAAGATAATTAATCCATGGAAAAGAAAAGAAGGACAATCAGTCCATGCATATGTTGAGAAGAAAAACATGTGGAGTTATATAACCACGATTTTCAAACAACTGTCATATAAATGATTCATGTATAATTAAGAATATGCTAATTGACTGTGAATGGGCTGTGCACTCAGCTTAGCAGTACAGTGCTTGCCTAGCATATGTGAGGCCCTGTACTGAAGAACATAAAAAACTCAAAACAGATGATAAATATTATATATATGGGAATAGAAATGGAAGATATTAAGAAGAAATAAGTGAATATTAAAATTGAAATATATAATTATACAAATAAAAATTCAGTGGATGGTTGAAAAGGCAGGGTAGAACATACAGAGAAAAAAAAATTCAGGGAAGTCAAAGACAGAACAATGTGTTACCCAACTTGAGCATCAGAGAAAACAAGCCGTGGCTACAACAGCAACAACAAAGACTCTCAGGAATGTGTAGGAGTATACCACAAAGACTTAAAGTTTTTCTTTTTGTTGTTTTAGAAAAGAAGAGGAAGAAGGCATGTGGGAAAAACTACTTGAGGTGATAAATACTCATAGGCCTTAAATTTGACAAAGAAATTGTGATATGATGACATATATTTTGGTTTTTATCAGTGGCTCCTTCTCATAACTCCAACTCCTGTTATTTCCTAAATAGCTAGAAGAGAAAGGTTAAAATATCTGGTCTTTTCTTGTTGGTCCTAAGTAGCTTCAAAACAGCTTCATAGAGATAAAGGTGAGAGTTAGTAATATTGGGTCACTTTTATCCTCCAAAGAATCCATGAATCAAAATATCTCTCTGCCCTTTTCCTCCCTTCATTTTACCTTCTTACTTTTTCTCCCTGAGGCAGAAACTGAATGAGAATTCCTTTTTCCTTAGATAGGTCATAGACACTAAAATACAATCAGAACATTGTTCTCTGGCACTCCTGTCACAGAAAGGCTGGCCATAAAGAAATTGTATGATCTACTTTGTCATCATAGATTGTAAGACCCTCATTTCAGATGGGCCCTACCCTCTACCTAGGAAGAAAGAATGCTGCAGAGAGGGGCCAAGAAGAATCTAAAAAACAGGCTGTCCTGGGTTCTCCACTTAGGTTATTAGGATTAGAGCACTCTTTTTGCCCAGTCACATGGGCACATGGGTGCTTATCTTTCAGTCATTCTTATTATGCATTATGATGACTGGACTATCAGAGGATCAGGACTCTAGGACTTGTGACTGGCAGCTGAAGTGGGCCCAGTTTGGTAAGACTAAGCACTCAACTTTTGGGATCTGATGCTAAATCCATGCAAATAGCATCAGAATTCAAAGAATTAGACAACATCCAGCTCTTGTAGGGCCAGAATCGATTTCTTGCTTGCAGGTAAGGAACAATCTTAACACATTTTTGGAATCATAGAAACGATCTATGTTTTGAGCATATGGAAAGAAAAACTGAATTTCATTTGTTTTTCTGCCATGTCCTAAGAGACATAAACCTACTACTTTCAGATGACAAAACACCAAATAAAAATACCAAAACAAGCCACATAATAGGCAATGTTCTAAAAACTAAGGGTAAAAAGTGTTCAAAGCAACTGGACAACATTGCTTACCTATAGGGAAAAATGTCAAATGACAGCAGATTGCTCATTATAATCTGTGAGACCAAAGAGGCACAATACTTCTTAAATGCCAAAGTAAAACAAGTCTCAACCCAGAACCCTATGTCCATTGAAGAAAATATCCTTTGTCAAACAAGCACAAATTAAGTAATTCTCAAATGAAAGAAAATTAGGAGATGTTGATGCCAACAGACTTGACCTGAAGAAAATAACTAAAGGAAACATCTGACCTTGACTTTGTGAGTCTAGCTTATTTCACTTAGCATGACCTACTTCAGTTTCATCCTTTCATGAGCAAATTTACTATTCTTTATGGTTGAGTAGAACTGTATTGTGAATAAATATGTATGTTTACATCACATTTTCTTTATGGATTCATTTGTTGACAGACACCTAGGCTGGTTTCATAACTTGGCTATTGTGAATTTTGCTTTTATAATTATTGGCCACAGTATGCTGATTTTAATTGTTTTGGATAAATATCAAGAAATGATACAGCTAAGTCATATAGAGGCACAATTCCATACTGATTGCCACAATGGTCCTGCTAATTCACAGTATAACCAACAATGAATAAGAATACCTTTATCCATACATCCTCACAAGTAATTATCATTTATATTATTTGAGATTGTCTTTTAATACTGAATGAAATCTCAGTGTAGTTTAAATTTGCATTTCCTTCATTGCTAAGAATTTGAAACATTTTTTTGTGTATTACCTGTGCATTTACAATTCTTCTTTTGAGAAATGTCTGTTTAGATAATTTGCCAATTTATTGATTACTTTTTGTGTGTGTGTCTCTGTATGTGTTGTGTTTAGTTTTTTGAGTTCTTTATATATTCTGGATATAGAAGTGTAGCTGGCAAAGATTTTCTCCAATAACCTTAAGCATTGACATCATGTTATTTTTTCCCTAACATTTTCAGTGTTTCTGGTCTATTTCCTAGGTCTTTGACTCACTTTGAGTTAATTTTTGTGATGGATAGAGACAAATATCTTGTTCTATTTGTTCTATTTTTCTACTTATGGATAACCAGTTTCCTGTCACTATTTGTTATAAAGGGTGTGTTTTCTCTGATGTATATTTTGGGCACCTTTGTCAAGGATCAGATGACTGTGCCTATGTGGCTATGTGTGTTCCTTCTATTATATCCCATTGGCCTTTATGTTTATTTTTATGCCAATACAATTGTTACTATTGTTCTGCACTATAATTTAAGATGAGGTTCTGATCCAGCATTGGCTTTGTTGCTCAGTATTGCTTTGGCTACTCTGGGGTTTTTATTCTTTTTTTTTTTTTTTTTTTTTTTTAGTTTTAGGTGGACACAATATCTTTATTTTATTTTTATGTGGTGCTGAGGATTGAACCCAGTGCTCCTCAGGCATGCTAGGCAAGTGCTCTGCCACTTGAGCCACAACCCCAGCCCGGGTTTTTATTCTTCTATATGAATTGTAGGACTTATTTTTTTTTTTAATTTTATGCAGCATGTCATGAGTATCTGATAGGATTGCATTGAATCTGTGTAGCTTTTTTGGTAGTATGGCCATTTTGAAAATATTTTACCTATCCAAAGAACCTGGGAAATCTTTCCATCTTCTAAGGTTGTCTTCAATTTCTTTCTTTGGTGTTCTATAATTCTCTTTCACTTGGGAAAAATGGGAGCAACAGGCTATCTTACCACAATACAAGGACATCAAGAGTGTTGAAGGAAGGGAGGATATTGGAAATTTCTGGAAAATGGAATCTTCCAAGTTGTGCCACATCCTAGTACCACAATGAGACATAGCACTAAATAAAATATTAGTGGTAAAATGAATCTCTCAGTATTAGGTCTAATTATAACACACCAATAATTAAAATAAATCCAAGGCTAAAAATTAGAATAGCTGAAGAATATTCTTTACATGAAAAGAAAAGGGAAAAAGTAACATAAAATATTAGAAAAGAAGAAAGAAGATGGTAAGGAAAAATATAGATCAAATACATTTTTTAGTCTTAGAAATCATGTTTATTAATAAAGCAAAAATTATTCATCTAGAAGAAATGAAGTCTACCAAATTATCTTATGTCCACGTAAAACAAACCACAAAGTGTCCCACTGATGTATATAATTATAATGCATTAATTAAAATAATACTGAAAATAATAGAAGATGGATCAGCAGAGTAAAGCTAGTGGGTCAGGCGAGATAGGAGGGAGGAAAGGGAAGGTCCTGGAGAATTAGAGTTATCAAATTATGCTGGGTGCATGTACAAATGGGGCATAAGAAATCCTATTATGTATAATTGTAATGCACCAATAAAAACTATTCAGCTAATAACAAATGTTCAATAATATTACAGATAAAGTCATGGCTTTTATTGCCAAAGATTAGCAGAAAATTAATTCAAAGGGTAAGATTATTCAAAATGCGTGCACTTGAATTACAGTGACACATATCCTAAAAAAATGAGAAAATAATTAATGTTTTGAATAAGTTAAAGGAGATTCTAAGTATTTAAAATCATCCGTAATATGCTCAAGAATCTATTATGGTATTGTGAAGTAAAACTAAGTTTACCACACCTAAAACCAATCAACTAAACTTCATTGCAAATAAAATGATGATTTTCTGGAAGAAAATTTAAAAGCACATTTAATAGCTAAATATGCCAATATAATTTCAATTATATGGTTTAGTTATTGGTAGGCTTTAAAAGCAATAAAGAGAATTTTAGGCTTGAAAGATAATGCCTGTTTGTTTAACTTTAACATACAGAAAAAGAAAATACTGAGCGTTTCTCAAAGGAAAACCTATTATTCTGATAAATACTTTTTATTGACAATATTTAGATGAATATTTCTTTCAGGTATATTATGTTTGAAGTGCAAATGAATGAAATGAATTAACACTCTATTTCAAATATGACACCTGATTGAATCACTGGCCAACTCTAATAGGCTACAAAAATAGAATCAATTTGTCTGTCAGTAAAATTTGAGAAAATCTGCAGTTGTTGAAAAGTACTTCATTTGTTTGCTTTGTCTAGAGGAAAATTACAAGAGGTTTTAAGATGTGGATGAGTATTAAAATTTGGAAAAACCCTCTGTGCTATGAACAAAATTACATTTCAGTATGAGTGCTTTCTAGATTCATTTGTATAATTAATTTGATTTTCCATATAATTGACCAAAATGCTCTTTTTTCTATCTGCTACCCTCATCAGGTAAGACCATTAATGCAACAGAATCACAAGACTATATAATTGATGAAACATTATCTGGCTTCAATAAATACATTATATTCCTCCTCATATTATTTTTAAATCTCAGATCATTTTCTCAAAATTGACTCATTTGTTTGTATTGGCTACATTATAGCAATGGTATATGGTTCAACTCTCCTCAGTAACAAGTAGGTATATAACAGGTACTAGGGGGTTGAAACAAGCACTTTGGTATATGTGAAAGCTTTATTAGTTCTAATAGCCCTTAAAATATAAATTATAAAGGTAAAGAATTTAAAGTAGAAAGACAATTCCTTTTACAAGACCCTAACAAAAGTTAGATTAAATACCACGTTGTATTAATTAAATATTCTTTACACTTGAGGATATGAATTATTATATGAGGATATGATAAATTTTTTAATCATATTTAGTTTCGACTTGAATCTGCATTTTGTTAATAATCCTACTTTGGAAGTGTACAGACCCCATGGAGTGTAATCACTGTTTTTGCTTCTGTGTCATGGCTGAGTTTAATTGCTATCTCATAAGAATTACTCTCTGCTTTTATATCATTTGCATAAACCTAATAAGAAAACATACTTCTCATTACCTCCTTATGTCTGCAATATTATGGAAATACTACATAGTTTGGTTGCGTTTCATAGTCATAAATCTCAGGTATGCAAAATGTTTCTTTAATCCCTAATAAGAATTATTTATTAATCTCAGAAAATTATACCTAAAATACAAGGTTCATATTTAAGTTTCTTCCAGATAAACTCAGATGTATTGATTTTTTATATGATTTTATAAATACATATTCAAATTCAATTTTTTTTCCTCATTTAAAAATCCTGTTGTGTGTGCATGAGGGGCATCTAACTTAAACCAATCCATAAATTCTCTAACTTGCCAGAGGCAAACTTTCTTTCTATGCTGTTTTTTTATAATTTGAAAGCTAATTATATATAAATAATTTTCTTATTTTTTTATGTTAAACATTACTATTTAATTAAGCTTTTCCAAAAATAACATTAGTTAGGTATATATCTAACCAAATATTTTCAAGGTTACATGAGGAAAACTATGAAACAATGAAATATATCTATGAAATATATATATGAAAATATTGAAGAACTAAATAAATGGAAATATTTTTCATTTTCACATACTTGAAGCAATAGTGAAGATTTCAGTTCTTCATTATTTGATCTATATGTTTAATGCTATACCATACATAAAAAGAAAATACTGAGCATTTCTCAAAGGAAAACCCACCAAGATATTTTGTGGATATTTACAAGCCACTTATAAATTTATATAGGAATGGCAAAGACCCAACTACTGGTTCTATATTAAAGGAAAACAAAGGCAGAAGACCTTTGTTTTATTATTTTTTTAACGGAGTTTCCAAATGGAACTTGACAAGATTCCTTTGGAAATATTTGACTTGTGGAAAATCATGAAAATAAAAAACTAACTAACTAACTAACTAACTAACTAAATAAATAAATAAATCAAAAAAACCCCTGAACTTCAGATTATTTACCCAGGTGCTTTCTGTTACACAAAATTTTAAGGAAAGCAAAAAAATATATATGTATATTAAGCGGCATTTTTCCCTATATTTTTGACTTTAACTCAAATTTGAGAACAAAGTCATTGAGTCATTTGGCCATCAATAACACAGTGACAAAATTTGCATGGATGAAACAGTGATTGCATAAGTATACTGTATGTCTTTTCAAAGGAAATACTAAGATTAAAAAAATAATAATAAATTAATCTGGATGTACTATATTGTGTCATATTGATAAAATAAGTGGTAAGGGATAGTGGTATTTAAGATAATTAATCAAAGATTATGGTAATCCTAACAAAATAATTTAAAATTTCAGATTGCAGTAGTGATTTACTTCTAAGCATGAATTTTTAAAATATAGTTATCATAACAAGATTTAACACACTAAAAGTATTACCATCTCAGCAATTCTACAACACATCCTAATGTAAATTGCAAGTATAAGATTATTTTCAGATTTTAATTGAGTAAGAAGAAAATTCAACCCATCTAAATATAAGCTATGTAAGTCGATTATAAAAATAGGGATTTAAGATGCTAGGATACATATAACTCATTTGAAATGATCAAGAACTGATCAACTTCTCACTTTTAACCCATTTCTCTTAATACATCAAAGAAAGAAACCTCATTATAAATATATAAATCAGCTTTTATGCTCTGACATAACTAATGATCCAACATGACATTAAAGATTATTATTAAGAATGTAGTCTGCTTTAGCTTTAAAGCCTTTTACACCAGCAGAAGATATGATACTTGTACATTAATCTCAAATTTTTATATTTGTTGCTAGTTTAACATCATCCAAATTGATATCACAGAAAAGAGCTCAAAATAAAGACACAGGTTCTCCATGTCTGACTGTTCCACCACATTTCTTTGTTAATCTGGATGAATCACTGCAATTTGCTATGCCTTTATTTTTCTTAATGTATAGAAATCCTGACAGAATAAGAACCAATTCTATAATGAGTTTCAAAATTTATGGAGACAGTGGATATGTAATATTATCTCAACTTTTTCTAAATATTTATACACAGAAATATGTAAGATAATCTCTCTTTTACGTACCCAAACACACACACCCAAACGCATTGAGTTCCCTGTTAATGCATTGTCTTTTTAAATTGTTTTTGCAGGGCTGGAGGATTGAACCCATGGTCTCCTGAATCCTAGGCAAGGGCTCTGCTGAGCTACATAGCCCTAGCCTCAACACATTGTCATTTATTAAGCTCCACATATGGGAATCTCGCTCATCCTTCTCTCCAATGTCACCACCTCAGAAAGCATGCAGAACTTCCTCATAGAAAGAAACCTCTCCTCTCAACCACAGGACTAACACACCTCCATCTATACTCCCATATTGGGAATGCTGTTCCCTAAATAATAGATGGGGAACAAAGTAAATTTATCATACAAAATGTAGAGTTCTTTAGTAGTGGATATGGTTTACAGAGCTCCCTGTGAGAGAACAGGTGAAATATTAGAAGATGAAGACACAAGTGGAAGTGTGGCTGGAATGTCACAGCGTAAAATGAACAAGATAACAGCAAAGTAAAAGAGGCAGGGTGGGAGAGGAAATAGGTGAGATTCAAATGTGAAAGGAAGGAAGGGAAACCTGCTCTGGAGGAAGTAATGAATAGCATCAGCGTGTGTTAATTTGTACTAAAAAAAAAAAAAAAAAAAAAGGGAACCAAGGAGAGTTTCGTCTAACAATTAATCAGTTAAGAAAAAGGTGGGGTTCTTACCACAAAAATAAATAAATAAATAAAATGTACGGATAACTCACAAGGAAAAAAAATAAAGCAAGAAAACATGAGAAATACCCAGCCTTGCTATAGTTAAGACATCAAGACATGATAAGGAGGCAGAGAGACAAGGACACTCTACATATCAGTGCGTTTCTCTATCTTGCAGCCCTTTCCATTATAAAGCATTTCTTCCCATGCTGAGGAGCCTCATGGTGGCCTGGGATGCCTTCTTGCTCCACAATGCTGCTGTCAGATCATTCTTCTCTATCTTTTTTGTCCAACTACAGATATTCCAAGAGCAACCTGTACTACCACCTGTTTATTCCCTTTGGAATCAAATGAGATTACATGGTCACTCCAAATCACTCCTTAAATTTGTTAGGTTTTCACTGGCTGCCATTAACTTTTAATATATTCCGGTCAAAATTCTTAGTGATTTTTTAACTTTCACGTAGATGACTCTAAATACCCTGGCATGTATTTTTGAACTCCTGTCGGCAGTGCTCTTCTTCACCACCAGTGCTCAATAGCCTAGAATTTGATAGTAGCAATAATCGCAATCCTCTTATTTTACACCTTCCTATGTCCTGGTTTACATCCTATTGAATTCCAACATCTATGACCATTTAAACCAATGGGGATTTAAAAGTCATTAATATCTTCCAGCATATTTTCAGAGTTGCTCACTGACCTTCATTTCCTAACCTGTTTCCTTAACCAACTGAAATTACTTGGGAAATCATTATTCTCACTTGTTGCACGCACTAGCAATTCCTTTTCCTCTCACCATATTTCTGATACTGAGTTGGAAAGATCACGACCCTATTCTAACATATTTCTATGTCTAAATTTGTGCTTAAACCAATGAAGCTACAATACACCAGTTAAAACTTTGGGAGAGAAATATAAAACAGTTTTAGGTCTCACTTTATCACCTTGATTGACAATTTAAAGTATAATCTTATTGATTACAAATAATCATACTCTATTTTAAATTCATTTTCTTATCCTACTCTTCTGAACAAGTATTTTATACATGTTCTTTATCCACTAGCCTCTAATAATAACTTGGAGTCTTCAATCTCACTTGATGTTCTGAGAAATAGGAATAATCAGAAGTCTCTGCAGGTTTCCACTAAAATGTCCTTTTACTTACTTATATCTGAGCCAATGGCTCTGCCTTTGCACTGCTACTGTGAACGATTGTCTGTGCTCCACTCAGTATTATACCTTGGGTATCACTCAAAGAAATGGTTCCGGTAATTCTTCTCTCTCTCTCCTGCACAATTTTCCCCACTATCAGATCATACCCATCAGTATAAAAGCATTCCTCTTCTCTTTACTACTCTTCTTTCTTCTCTGCTAAGCAAAACATATAGAAATATCTCTATTCCCCATTTCCAAAATTTCTCTTCACATTCTCTTGAGTCTACTATTTGCCTCTGTCACTGCATTAAAAGAAAGTTCTGCTCAAGGACAATACCATTCAATTACGGACTCTGTCACATAATCTCATATTACATCTCAGCATCTTTGACTAGTGACTGCCTCTCTCTGTGACTGATCACATCTTTCTTCTTGGTAAGCAGTCTCCAGAATACAGTCTTTAAATGTTAGGCTTTCAGCACTTAGACCTCGAAGCAGCCCTACTTAATCTTTTAATTTTTTTTTTCATTTTCCATTGATGTATAATAACTACACATTCTTGGGGTATAGTGTAATATTTTGACACATGTATAATGTATAATGATCAAATCTGGGTAATTAGCATATCAATTACTTCATATATTTATAATTCTGTGACAGAACATTCAAAATCCCTTTTCCTAGTTGTTTTGAAATATACAATAATTATTATTAATCACAGTCATTCATTCCTATGCTACAGAGTACTAGAATTTAATTCTGCTATCCAAATGTGTTTTTTCCAAACTATCTAAATGTGTATTTCCAATCATCAACCATTTTCTCTATCTTCCTCCCCCTTCTACTCTCCCTAGCTTCTGGAAAGCACTATTTTTTTTACTCCCTAATTCTCTGAGATCATCTTTTCAGCTTCCATGTGTCAGTGAGAACATATGGCATTTGTCTCTCTGTGGCTGACATAATGTCCTCCAGGCTCATCCTTGTTGCCACAAATGATAGAGTCTCCTTGTTTTTTAATACTGAATTATGTTTGACTGAGCATCTGTTCCACATACCTTTCATCCCTTCATCTATCAGTGGACACCTAGGCTGATCCCATTTTTCGGCTATTGTGAGGATGTGGTGATAGACATAGGACTGCAGATATCTCTTTAAGGTGCTGATCTAATCTCTCTTGTATACATAACCAGTGGTGGAGGGTGGGATCACACAGAGTTCTGTTTTTAGTTTTTGATAAGCCTCCACACTGGTTTCCCTAATGGCTACCCTAATTCACATTCTCACAACAAGTAGATGAGAGTTCTTTCTCCATATACATCTCAACTTCTGTTATTTTTGGATTTTTGCTAATAGCCATTTTAACTGGAGTGAGATGATATATTATCGTGGTTTTGATTTGATTTTCTCCTGTGATTAGCGATGTTGAGTGTTTTCTTTTTTCATATATTGCTAATCATTTATACCTTTTCTTTTCAAAAAATGTCTATTCAGATCATTTGACCATTTTTAATTACTTGAATATTGTTGTTGAGTTATTTGAGTTTCTTATACATTTCTTCATATGAATCCTTTGTTTCATAAGCAGTTTGCAAATATTCTTTCCCATTCTGTAAGATGTCTCTTCATACTGATGACTGATGGCTTTGCTGAAGCTATTCAGCCTCATTTGCCTACGTGTGCTTTCATTGCCTATGCTTTTGGAGTCTTATCCAAACACTCTTTACTCATACCAGTGGTATGATGTAGTTATCTTTTTTTTTTCTCCCAGGAGTTTCATAGTTTCAAGTCTTACATTTAAGTCTTTAATCCATTTTGAGTTTACTTTTTAATATGGTGAGAAATATAGGCATATTTTCATCCTTTAGTATGTGTTATACAATTTTCCCAGCATTGTTCATTGAAGAGATCACCCTTTCTCCAATATGTATGCATTGTTGGAGTCTTTTGTTATAGTTTCTTTATGAAAAAGATGAAATACCTCTATTTTCTTCAATGCATTTTTTTTCTTTCGATTAGCTCATCTAGGTATTATTGTTTTGAATGAAGAAAAAAACAATATCTTTCCAGATGTGTAGAGAGATCAGTCTTTCTGGTAGAGCTTTTTAAGTCCTGATCTGCAGATTCATTTACTAATAATTATTTCAAAATTATTATGTCTAAAACTAAGCTTCAAAAGTTAGGTATGAATTTCCATGATAAGATTGCTTGCCTTGCATGCATGAGGTTCTGGGTTTGATCCAGAGCACATAAAAATTAAATTAAATTTAAAATTTTTAAAAAATAGTAAGTTCTTTGTGTTTCTTGCAAAATATGCTTCTCTCCTTGTCCCATTTCCCTGTAACTGACGCTTCAGCTCCCTCCTCCACTGACCTACCCTAAATTCTTCTGTATTAGTCCATCTTCTATTGCTAATGACGTGGACCATAGCATGGGTAAAGTATATTGAACAGATGTTAATTTTTGCTTATGGCTATGGAGGGCCCCGTCTGGTGATGGCCTTCAAGGTAGCACAGTCTCCAGGCAGATCAGGGCATCCCATGGCAAGAGACAGGGAGATTTTGTATGTTTGTGTGTCCCTTCTTTTTCATATAAAGCCAGCAGGATCCTCTTATGGAGGTTTCTAGCTTATGACCCTAACCTAACCTAATCACATCCCAAGATGGGTCAATTCTCCACCCTCTAAATGCCTCATGATGGAAATCAAATTTCAATACATGAAATTTTGGTAACATGCTCAGCAATAGACAAACCATAACATGTTGGAGCATCCTTTACAAATATTTTAATCTCACTCTCTATCTGATCAGTTCTTAATACTGATGGCTGTACCTTCACCTGACAGAGATTTATTCATTTACACTAACCCTACTGCTTCCTTTAGCCTAAGTCATCATCATTTTTGACCTGAGATTTTGAAAACATTTATTGCATTAATTAGAGCTAAGACAACTAGACCCCAGTGGCACACACCTCTAATTTCCATGCCTTGGTAGGTTGAGGCAGGAGGATCACAAGTTTGAGGCCAGCATCAGCAATTCAGTGAGATCCTGAACAACTTGGTGAGAATTTGTCTTGAGATAAAATAATTTAAAAGGGATGGGGATACAGCTTGGTGGAAAAGCTCCCCTGCGTTTAATCCTAGTACCCCCGGCAAAAATGCTAAGACACTTGGTATTTTAAACATCGTATATCTTATATACAATCTGAAAGCAAAAGACCAAATTAGGAGGTAATACAGACTGTAATAGCAGTAGGACTCAGTAACTCTCCTGAAGCTGGATAAACAAGAGAATATTTGGTCTTAGTAGACATCAAGATGTTGGAATGCAGCCCCAAAAGGCAGGTTGTTAGAAAGTGGAAACTGTTACCACATAGTTAATTGCAGATCCTCCAAGGAGGAGTTATGGATGGCAAGTGTTGGAGAAAGAAACAATGCCTTCTTGTACTGCTCTGCTGACCGTGTCTGAGGCTGTCATCTTTTATTAGTATCACTAAAGCCAGTGCTGCTGGCAGTCTGAATTGCAGAGTCTAAGTCTACAGACAAATACAGATGTGATCTAGAAGAATGCCCGGCTCTGCTGCATACTGTCTGTCTTGCAATGCTCTACCCAAGCATCCCGTGGCACAGCACAAGAGAACCTGGATGAGAAAAGCTGAGTCGAGTGTCACCAGATTTAGAGGGGGAAAAAGATAATTGACATGAATATCAGGAAAAATATTTTTATTGTAATTTCCATTGCCAAATATGTATACAAGGTGCTTTTATTATTTAAAACACACCAGCACTTGGGAAACAGTTGAACATCAACTGATAAATATCAGTCTAGCAAGAAAATGCGTTTATAAATTGCTGAGATTGCCTAGCGTTACTGATGTCTACAGCATATTTGCTTAGGAGCTTTTTGGTATCTGGTATAGAGGGAAACGTTTTCCATTCAGTAAATGACCCTCCCCTCTGTAGTTTTAGTCCACATCTACTAACAGCAAAAGTAATCTTTGTGTAGATAATTACATATTTCATAATTCACATAGTCATTTTATAATAACTAATCCATTCATCAATCAATAACTTACAGTAATGTTCCGGATTCCATCATAAATGAACTGTTACTGTCGCTAACCTTCCTGTGTTGATAATCTGAAGAGCAGTGATTGCTAGTGGACAGAAAGTAGATCACCAAGAAGGTAAAAGACAGAAACAGTGAGGCAAGGTGCCCTCTTCTTCTTCACTGAAGGGTCCAGACAATTTTGAGTTCCCAGGTCAAACAGGGGCCCAGCAAGGGCTAGAAGAGAGCTTTGAAAAGCAGATCCCCTTCCCAGGACAGGAAATGAAGAGATCACTGCCACTGGATGTACAGCAGTCAGAGCTGGTATCTCCCAGAAAGAGATTCAGATGCAGCTGGATGACATTCTTTCAGCTAATCAGAGGATTAAATGCTCTATTGGATCCCTGAGAGAGGCTGAGAAGCTACAAGGTCTCACACGCTTTCCTTAGAATAAAATGTGAATGAATGGAACAACATACTCTGGTGATGGGCCACGACAGTCCTTCCACGGCAGTGCTTGGAGACTGCAGAATGCTCTTCCTAAGTGAGAAGAAAGGAGATGCTGCACTATTGGAAGATTTACATTGGAAGGGAAAGTTGCCTGAGGAATGTTTAATAATAGATTACAATGTTGGTAAAAATAAATTTATATGAAACAACTGCAAGGGGGATGATCTTTTTCTGTATGCTGTAATGGATTATGATGTTGAAGCATATTATCTAAGACATGACTATTTGAATACTTTCATCAGAAAGCACACAGTTATGCTAGCCATTGTTTCAAGGAGGTAGGGTAGTAGAGTGCTATTTTCAGGACTTTTTTTTTTTACTGAAAGAAACAACAGAGAAGAAACAAACAAACTTGAGTATTTCTCCTGTATCACCACGCCTTCTCAGCACTTCATTTTAGTTGGAGCAAAGACAGGCACTTGCTGATTATCTTTCCACTGTAATTGAAACTGTTAGTTCAATAGAGTTACAATGTATTGGCAAAAATGTCTTTCTGTAGTGGTTCCTTTTCTGCTGTGAAAGCACTTTTCACCCGTGGAGACAAAAGCAGTATTTTTTGTGGTCCAGAATGTCATAATGTATAAGGATAATAGTGATGTTTCTATGAGTGAACAACTCTAATATTTCAGTAGCGTGAAACATATTGAGTTCTAGTTCAATAAATTGTACTCCTTGTCCAATTTTATGAAATACTGGATACATTAGCCGTGAGAGAAAGGACTGCTGAGTTACTGATATTGTGAACTAAAACAGGACTTTAGGCCCCATTGTATGCATCTAAAATTTTTAGTAGTTTCTTTCCTTGCACAGAACAATTCTCGTTGACCTCTCTTCAGTTTAAAGACCTGTGGTGTGATATTTTAGTACATGTGATATTTTTAATACACTCAGCTCTTACTCAAAAGCTCAACCATTATCATTTTTACTCCATATCATTTTAATATTTATCTCTGCATGTAAAATGTGGGTTTAAATCTTTAAATTTTGAATAAGCTCTGGGCATTACACATGCATAATGCCAACTAAACATTTCTGTATTTTATCAAGATTTATCAAAACAGGATTCTGACTGATTTAGCAGGATTAATAATTCAATTTTGTGACTGGTTTTATTATGATATCATTTCTTATTTTATTATCAGTATAGCTGTGCATAAATCAAAATAACAAGGCTATACTTTTGTCTCCACTTATCCTTCTTCAGAAATAAAATTCTTAGTTTCAAATAACAAAATTATTGGTCTTGTGGCATTTATATTCATAGAAGACACATTTCATTCTTGATAAACCTACTGGGAGTTGCATGATTTAAATTGTAATAGTAAGAAACCACTATTACTTGACACATAGGGTAGACTTCTGAGAAAGCAAAAGAATTGATATAGCATTGGAATACGACCCTTCCTGTAATGGAGTTGACTATTTTTCTTGTATCTACAACTACACACATTAATTTATCTATACAAAACATTAGGGATTCAGAATGCAAGCTGAAGAACAACTTTTCTACATAAAGTTGTGATGGAACATATTTTTATTAAACATTTGCAATTTTTAGAGGATATCTTACAAAATCTAATTCAGCTGTTTATTTTCCCAGTTTAATTTTTGGAAATTCAGTGGAATTTTTTCCCATATAATGTAATAATGCCAGAGGATAACTACATAGTCTTTAGGTTTTTAAAGTTTATCAGCAGCAAAATCTTTGGGTTTCTTTTTATCAGTCCTCATATCATCTTATAAAGTAGATTAATGCCATACTTTTGAAGCAATCTACCAGAAAAGATGATTTGTATGGAAACTTACGTAGGTGACAGATTGATGCTAAATATAAAGCTGTATCACATGCTTGTAATGTGTGTAATACTATTTCAATGTGCTTAGTTTTGGATTATTTCAATCATGATTGATTAAAATTTTACAAAGTACAAATTTTACAAAGTACTGAATTTATCATTGCAATATTCTAAGATTTTAAGTTTTGTTTTGTTTTCATTGTACCACTGTGGGTCCAACCCAAGGCATTAGACATGCTAGCAACAATTCATTCACTGAGTTATACTGCCTCTCCAAACTTAGAATAAGATTTTAGATTTTCATATTGACACCTCTCCCCCCCCCCAAAAAAAATAACGCTGACATGGAAAAGGAAAAAAAAAAGCAATTTTGTTCTTAATAACTTTATAGCACCATTTTAAAATTAATTTTATCCTAGAAATTTTAATGACATTACAAAGTAAATGTATTGGTCAGTTAATCAATTTTTTGTTTGTTTTTTGGTACCAGGGATTGAACCCAGGGGCACTTAAACACTGAGCCAAATTCCTCACCTCTTTTTATTTTTTTTATTTTGAGCCTCAGTGTCTGGAGCTGCTGGGTTTACAGGCATGGACCACCATGCCTGGCAGTGACCTCATTTTTTTTTCAATTTTTTAAATTTTTTCTAATCAGTTACATGTGATAACAGAATGCTCTTTGATTCATGTACACAAATACAGCAGAAATTTTCACTTCTCTGTTGTACTCAAAGTAGGGTCACACCATTCGTGCAATCATACATGTACCTAGGGTAAAGATGTCCATATCATTCCACTGTCTTTCCTATCCCCATGTCCCCTCCCCGCTTCTCCCTCCCCTTTGCCCAAATCAAAGTTTCTCCACTCATCCCATGCACCCCCCCATTATAGATTCACATCAACTTATCAGAGAAAACATTTGACCTTTTGTTTTTTGGAATTGGTTTACTTCACACAGCGTACTATTGTTTAACTCCATCCATGTACCCACAAATGCCATGGTTTTATTCTCTTTTATTGTTGAGTAACATTTCATTGTGTATATAAATGACAGTTTCTTTACCCATTCATCTATTAACGGGCATCTAAGTTGATTCTACTATTTGGCTATTGTGACTTGTGCTGCTGTAAACATTGATGTGCCTGTCACTGTAGTATGCTGTTTTTAAGTCCTTTTGTCTTTCTATTTATTTATTTATCTATCTATCTATTTATTTCTACAGCATGCATTCCTTTCTCAAAATTTATGATGTACATCATATTTTTTTGCTGATAACCATACATCTGCTTGTTTTTTGTATTTGATGATTTCTCCAAAGTTATCTCTCATCCTTTCTATGCATAAATTGAGTGCCTGCTACAAGTTACACAAGGTGCTGCGTGCTTGGATCATGGCAGTGAACAAGACAGTTCTAATGTGTGGACTGTTGGATCAGATAGTTTACACTGACAATTATTTTTGTCTGTTTGGTTTTGCCATTACTATTTTCATATTTTATTTTTATTAATCTACTGTCTAGTTTTTACAACAGTTTCCTCACACATATTTCACCTAATCTATTTCAAATATTATAAATAATTTAGTCAAGTCCTTTTTTCTGTCTAATAACTGTTTACAGATCTAGCCCAACAGCTCTGAACATGATATTCTACTCCTTGTTATTATTAGCAAATGTTTTGTTTTCCATCTTCCTGTTTTTTCTTACATTGTTTATGGAATATTCAATAATTGAATCATAAGAATAAAACAAATTTGTAATAGCAATTTTTAAAATATTCATTACAAAAATTGTAAATCTTTGAGTATTTTCCACTTTCTTTTTATTTTACTCTTCTTAAAATGTTCTCAAGTATTATTTTTTACTGCAAATTTATTAAAATGACCTTTTAAAATGGCATATTCTACTAAATGATGGTGAACTCCAGAATTAAGCCATTGTTATCATGTACATGCATTGAATTTTGGTTGCTTAATTAGGTGATTGATTAAAATTTTATGAAGTACAATTTACTAGTTATTTGTGAATTATAGTGCAATTAAAGGTATCTTTTAATAAAAAAATACATTTGACAGGTATTTTGATTGTTTTTATAAAATCATCCATAATTATATAACTTAAATCAATATGTACAATGGTTCTTATATATGATGGCCTCTTTTTCTTTATGTGAAGAGCATTAGAACATGACAGAGTGTGGAGGAATGATTTATTTTTACACTTAGTTCTGGGTGTCATTTCTTTGAAGATTACGATTCCTCTTCAAACGTAAGTGACAGCACTAATTATTGCAATCTTTTAACTTTCAGGATCTGAAACATCTGAAGTCATTCACCGATGAGCATTCACTTTCAGCTTCTGAAAGCCATAGCTTTCATAAATCATTTCAGATACATTCTTATTGGCATCATGCATTTTTACACTGGCTTATTCGAATATCATTTCCTTCAAGAGGCCTTTTGCATGTTTAGCTGAGGGCCTACCCTCTCTGATCCTATAGAATGACCATCAAATGCTAGTGAAAAGTGAAGGTCTTATATGGAAAATGCCTGTTAATGCACACCTCTCTCTGACAAATGTAGGTATGTGAAGGTTGCTTTATTCAACAATTTATTCCTCATTTTTACCAAGGAATTTGTCACAGAGTAGGTATGTAGTACTCTCACCTGATGATCACAACATATTTGCCTATGGAAGTAACTCCCGAATTATATTCTATCTAATTTCTGACTCTGAAGACTGAGTTAGCTTAAGAAAACACCCTCCAACATTTTAATTTGATTTGCATTGTTAGCCATAATAGAGATACGTATAATATTAACAGGATTTGTACTTGCTAATTTTTGCACTAGCCTGTGAAATGTGTAGAGACTCAGTCTGTTTACTTTCTATTACAGAAAGAACAGTTCGTACAGAATCAGAGTGTTTTGCTGATGATCCTGCAAATGGGGAATTCAAGACCCGGCTCCCTCATCTCCTGAGGTCCCCCCTGATGGTGGAAACTCTATGTCGAGTCCATGTTGGAGCCAGGCTTACACAACCACATGGAAATAGGATGGCTGTTCCCTTGTCCTTCTCATCAGCTCTTTCCTCATTTTACAAAGCCACAGTGCCATTGTGTTAGGGCTCCATTCTTAGGAACTCTTTTAATCTAAGTTACCTTCCAAATGTCCCTGCTCCATATACCATTGTTAAGTTTCTTCTCTCTAAATATCTTCCAATAGTAATTACGATTCAACACACATTTTGGTGGAGACATTCATGCTATAGGAGGGTTTTTAAAGTGCTCTGCTCAGGTTCATATTAGCTAGGAGTTTTTTTCTGCAGGCAAGTATGTACTGATGAGGGGATTGAAATGTGCCTCCATGACAGAGTGTGGGAATTTATAGCATAACATTTCATTGTGTTCATGTTCTCCCTTCAAAAGGTAAGAAAAATCAGATGTCAAAACTATGCATTAATTATCACGATTATCTGTTGCCACAGGTCTCAAGACATATCCACAGTCTGGCATTGGCAGTGGAAGCCAGAAAGCTGAAGTTTAAAAGAGCTCAGTGGGAATGAAGAGTGCTAAAGATTCCTACTTAGAGAGAGAAAATAAAGAGTGAGAGTCCTGACATAAAACAAATCACCAAAAGGAAGGATCCCTCTTTCTGTTAAGAGAATTGATTGTAACACAACCCATAATCTACACTGACCATTGGTTACTCTATTCAGAAAACATGGACATCTTTATTCTCTTTGAGTTCCCATCTGTTTCTTGATATTTTTCAGAAAACAAAATTTCAAGTGCATTTATTTCAAAAACAGTTTCCATGAAGTCACTTGAGTCATCTGACAATACTAAGACCACCAAATACAAGGGCCACATGCTTTATTGTGACCGAGTGCATGTGCATGTTGATCGTTGCTTGTCATGAGTGGTGATCGCCTCTACTGATGGGGACGTTATATAAACATTGTTAGATATCAAACACAAATTTATAAGTGTTCTTCCTTGCTTTATCCACAAAAATCTGATTCTACTCAGGATATATGTTGTGCCTTCTCATCTCTTAAAACACCAACACGAAATAAGACATTGATATCTTTATTGTGAAGGAGGAAGACAATTCAAAATAAATATACTTTAAAAATTTGGGGAATTAGAGCTGTCTTTCTGAAATGGCCCTGTGTTTGACAGCAAATCCATAGAACTGATATTTTGGTGTCAATAGTGTGGCTTCTTGACCTTTAAATTCTAACATTAGCACATGTGGGTCAATAAATCCTACTAATGTCCTCAATTAAAGTCACTATGTCCTTATTATGCTTACAAGGGAACTGTCACAAACAGTTTGCTATAAAAGCAGCCTAAGGGAGTGGAGACACTTTGCTTTCTGCTGTGGCCATATGACATTGGGTGTTCTCTGAAGGCAGAGTAAGGACAAACCAAGTCAGAAAACACGTAACTCTGTGTAGAGATACAAATCCAAAGTGTATCGACAAATCCAGAATACAGCCTTTGCCAAGACTTTCACTAGATTGTACGTACTTTTCATAGTTAGCCATGTTTTCATGTACAGTATAAGCATGCATTTATGAAAGAATAAATTCAAATTTATTTTTGACATT